>NC_064629.1:546944905-547244905 GCF_023864275.1 Schistocerca cancellata | reverse complement strand
GTAGCACTTTATAGGCAAGTCCTCGTCGTTCGTTACGAAAATGTGCCCAAACGACCGGCAGCATTAAAAGGTCGGATCCACGATGAAATTTTCAGAATTCCTCCAGCAGTTACGAAAGATATGTTCAAAAACTGGGTGAAACGCCTCGAATATTGTGTGGCCGCGAATGGTCGTCATTTGTCTGATGTAGCATTTCACAAGTAAAGTTCAATTAATGTTGTACCTTGTGTAAAATGTTCAACTTCGTTTCGCGATTAGTTTGTCTGTTATTAGAATTTGAAATCGACAAAACATTGTGAAACCCCCTGTGCTACACTCATAGAATACTATTTTTTTCGTTTTATGAAATACTCAGTTGAAGTTTGCACAGGGTAATGCCACATTGTCGAAAACTGACATTTTGAGACAGTGGCTGTGTACAAAATATAAGTTTATTCTTGCAAAAAAGAAACCAGCAGCTAGCCACTATTAACAATGTTGTTAATTTATACAAATGGTACCGTTGCCAGTTTCGAACCGGTAGTTTCATCTTCAGGCGGATGTTCACTCTTGGATTACATTTCTTGTTGTTTAGATTAGTTGTCGGCTGTTTTTCCGCCTTGTGGCGAAAGTTCCCTGAAATGATGGTGCCCTACAGCAAAAACGAATTGAGAAACGGCCTATTTAATTGTAACTGTGCCAAATAACGAAGGGAATCAACGTAGAAAAACCTGTAAGGTAGAAATGTTGTAGTTTTAAGTTACTTAAGTCGAAATTCCTGCATCATTATGTTGCACTGTTTACTGCTCGTGTTCACGAAGTGATAAAAGAAACATAAGGCAGTTTCTTGATATATAACTAATTACTCAGTTGAGAAAATCGTACACACACACACACACACACACATACACACACACACACACACACACCGAATAGCTTTTCGCCACAGGCTATATACAAAGATGACAATATCACAGATAAAACAGTGTCATATAATTTGTCTCAGAGAAGTTATGATACACTATGTGCTCAAAAGTATCCGGACACCCCCAAAACATTCGTTTTTAATATTAGGTGCATTGTGCTGCCACCTACTGCCAGATACTCCATATCAGCGACCTCAGTAGTCATTGGACATCGTGAGAGAGCAGAATGGGGCGTTCCGCGGAACTCACGGTCATCGAAAGTGGTCAGGTGATTGGGTGTCACTTGTGTCATACGCCTGTACGCGAGATTTCCATATTCCTAAACATCCCTAGGTCCACTGTTTCCTATGTGATAGTGAAGTGGAAACGTGAAGAGACACGTAAGGCACAAAAGCGCACAGGCCGACCTCGTCTGTAGACTGACAGAGACCGCCGACAGTTGACGACGGTCATAATGGGTAATAGGCAGACATCTATCCAGACCATCTCACAGGAATTCCAAACTGCATCAGGATCCATTGTAAGTCCTATGACATTAGGCGGGAGGTGAGAAAACATGGATTTCATGGTCGAGCGACTGCTCATAAGCCACACATCACGCCAGTAGATGCCTAACGACGCCTCGTTTGGTGTAAGGAGCGTAAACATTGGACGACTGAACAGTGGAAAACCGTTGTGTGGAGTGACGAATCACGGTACACAATGTGGTGATCCGATAGCAGGGTGTGGGTACGGCGAATGCCAGGTGAACGTCATCTGCCAGCGTGTTTAGTGCCAACAGTAATATTCGGAGGCGGTGGTGTTATGGTGTGGTCGTGTTTTTCATGGAAGCGGCTTGCACCCCTTGTTGTTTTGGGTGGCACTATCACAGCACAGTCCTACACTGATGTTTTAAGCACATTTTTGCTTCCCACTGTTGAAGAGCAATTCGGGGATGGCGATTGCATCTTTCAACACGATCGAGCACCTGTTCATACTGGACGGCCTGTGCCGGAGTGGTTACATGACAATAAAATCCCTGTAATGGACTGGCCTGCACAGAGTCCAGCACCTGATTGAACGTATGCTTGCGAGAGTGGAAGCTGCCATCAAGGCTAAGGGTGGGCCAACACAATATTGAATTCCAGCATTAACGATTTAGGGCGCTACGAACTTGTAAGTCATTTTCAGCCAGGTGTCCGGATACTTTTGATCACATTGTGTATGTTCATTGAGGCTACAGCAAAAAATTTTACAATGTATGACCGTTTCATTACACGCAGTTTTCATCGAGTGAGCATTGGTTATAATTAATACAAACAAATAGAGACACCAGTTTGTTAGATAATGTTAACGAAGCAGATATTATCTAAACAGGACGTTTGTCATATCGTTTTTTGCTGTAGGGCAAGACACAAAGGGGAAAAATAGCCAACAAATAATGAAAACATAAACAAATTTAATATATATGTGGTGTCTGTGATCAGCAGCCATTGTGAATTAAGACACAAAGGAATTGCAGACACTGGCTGCGAGCAGGCGCGGAGTAAAATCAATGGGGAAAGTTGAAAATTGGTACCGGACTTTGATTCAGACCCCGATCTCCTGCTTACTGGGCAAATGCTCTGACCACCTTTTTTTTTTTACATCCCATCAGATCCAAATTCTCAGCCTATCCACTCACTACGAACGTAGTGCTCCTTGCCCATTATTCGCATTACTCACGATATCTCGCCGATTGTCCGCCGCTCGTGGTCTCGCGGTAGCGTTCTCGCTTCCCGAGCACGGGGTCCGGGGTTCGATTCCCGGCGGGGTCAGGGATTTTCACCTGTCTCGAGATGACTGGGTGTTTGTGTTGTCCTCATCATTTCATCATCATCCAGGACAGTGGCGAAATTGGACTGAGCAAAGATTGGGTAATTGTACGGGCGCTGATAACCACGCAGTTGAGCGCCCCACAAACCAAACATCATCATCATCATCATCTCGCCGATTCCCGTAAGAGTTCGAGGCTGGTGTGCATCTGCACTGAAGGGATCATTGGTCATCTCACCTTAATTATCCAAAAAGACCAGACACGATTTTGATCTAGCAGGCATTACGAAAGGACAGACACCTCATATATAATAATTAAGGTGAGACAGTCTGTGATATCTTCAGCGTAGAAGTACAGCAGGCTTGAACTCTTACGGGAATCGGCGCATTGCGGCAAGTAATACGGGTAATAGACAAGGGCACTACATTCGTAGTGTGTGGATAAGTTGAGAATTTGGCTCCGACGGGAGGCATGCTAGAGTATCCCGTGCAGTTACTATGACCGCCATGTCCGGATGGCTCCGTGGCCAGAGCATCTGACTAAGAAATAGAACACTCGGTTCGAATCCCAGTCCGGCACAAATTTTCGATTTTTCTTGTTGATTTCAGTCAATGCCCTCTCACAGCCAGTGCCTGTAATTCCGTGTGAAAGATGTAATATAAACGTGAATAGCCGTCCGAAGATGATGGTTCAAATGGCTCTGAGCACTATGGGACTTAACTTCTGAGGTCATGAGTCCCCTAGAACTTAGAACTACTTAAACCTAACTAACCTAAGGACATCACACGCATCTATGTCCGAGGCAGGATTCGAACCTGCGACCGTAGCGGTCGCGCTGATCCAGACTGTATCGTCTAGAACCGCTCGGCCACTCCAGCCAGCTCCGAAGATGAACCTGTCGGTTGGAAACCGGTAACTGCACTATATACCTAAATAAACAGCGTTATTTACAGTGGCTGTTTGCTATTTTACTTCTTTGCAAGAACAACTTGTGTTTTGCGCAGAGTAGAATGGTGTGGAGAACAGCATCAAAGCAATCTTCTGACTGAAGCCCACAACAACGACAGAGGCGATCTCAGGCTGTGGAGGCCACGTGTTGCCGGCTAACTCCCTACTTCCTGTTGACTGCCCCGCCGCCTCCAGTGCGTCGTTAACACTCACAGACGGACGCGTCACGGGCAGATAAAAACCCCGTAGCAGGCCGCACAACACATGTCCCTCCAGCTTGCTGGAAAGAAAACAAACCGGGGGACCACTGAAACTGAGAAGCAGTCCGCCTGCTCCCCCCACCCCCTCCCCCCTCCGCAGCACACATACAATATTTCCTCGCCGACCGCTTGTCTAACTCTTTTACGACGACTGCAAAGCAGCTGGATCGTCAACATAATGGATTTACCTGTATATATGCGTCTACTCCGTACTCAGCAAATCACTGTTAATTGATGGCAGGCTGTATGTTTTATCCTATCTTGTATTACGGTTTCTTTTCGTTCCTTTGACGCTTATAACATGGGTTGAATGTCTACTTGTACGTCTCTGCGCGAGCTGTCTAATTTAACTGCACGATCTCCTCATATACACTTAAATATACAACCATAATCTGCAAATCACTGTGAAATTGCATGGCAGAGCGTACTTCCCATTGTACCAACTGAGGAATGTTTGTGGGTTCAAATGGTGTTTCAAATGGCTCTGAGCACTATGGGACTTAACATCTGAGGTCATCAGTCCCCTAGAACTGAGAACTACTTAAACCTAACTAACCTAAGGACATCACACACATCCATGCCCGAGGCAGGATTCGAACCTGCGACCGTAGCGGTCGCGCGGTTCCAGACTGTAGCGCCTAGAAACGCTCGGCCACTTCGGCCGGCTAATGTTTGTGGGAAATGGTATAAGTGCCAAACGGCATTTTTCAGAACATGAAAAAAAAATCTCAAATGGTATGTAATGTTTGTTTGCCATTGACAGTGGTTTTATTGGATAGCAAATACAAATTTAACTAGTAATGAAAAGGAAAGCTTTCAAAATAGCAAATACGCCAAAAGAAATGTTAAGTGCTTCTAAATGTAATTCCAGTTCTCTGTTTATTTCAGTTGTCACACTGACAAATGTTTCTGTAAAACATGTGGTATTTCTTATCCACATAAGGAAACATAGTGAGAAGGCCTTCCCTTTTTTCGGCACTTATTTCAGGTGATGGATTTAACTGAGGAAGATCATCCAGACGTGTCATATTTCGCACTGTATAACCTTTCGTGAAGACTGAATGAGTATCCCATTGCTCAGTTTCACTAAAGGTTTTCCCGACCAGAATTTTGTTGGAATTACTCACGTTAACTGGAGACCTTTGGGTCAGCTTCAGTTTGGGTTTATTGATGGACAGATCTGCTAGTGCACCCACCTTACAGGTGTGAAGGGAACTTTTAATCTGGCTGACGTGAACATTTCCTCAACTTCTTCAGTAACCGTAGGTTTGCATTTCCTCTTCTGTTTTTCGATTATGCCGAAATCCCTATCAGAAGGCGTATAACTGTAGACTGTAACGAGGAACTTAATATCTATAGTATCAAAAATGGTTCAAATGGCTCTGAGCACTATGGGACTTAACATCTGAGGTCATCAGTCCCCTAGAACTTAGAACTACTTAAACCTAACTAACCTAAGAACATCACATACATCCATGCCCGAGACAGGATTCGAACCTGCGACCGTAGCGGTCGCGCGGTTCCAGACTGAAGCGCCTAGAACCGCATCTATAGTATCAAAACATATTTTAGGAACGAGGTAAATAGCAGCCATTAGTACCATTCTATTTTTATTTTGTGCACGCAGTTATCGCACCACACTTCTAGAGACGATGATGCCACTTACATCGGTCTTCAAGAAAAGTGTAATGGAGATACTACAGGTGCCATAGTTGAACAAGCCTTTGCACTAAATGAGAATGGCCTGGCGCTTGTATCGTTTCCTACGGTATTAACAGCAGTACAGAGAACGATTTCAACGCAAAAACCTGAAAATGAGATATCATTGCACTTATAACGTTTCCCACAAACAGTCTTCAATTCTTAGGGATATTCCCCATTCTGTTCACGTATGGAGCGAGAGAAGAATGATCGCTAGGACGCCTCAGTGCGCGCCGTAATTCATCTAACATTGTCTTCGCATTCCTTACGAGAGCGATAAGAATGGGGCTGTAGTGTATATCTAGATTCATCATGTAAAGCTGCTTCTTGAAACACTGAAGTAGGCTTTCTCAGTTTAGACCGCGTCTGTTTTCAGGCGCCTGCCCAGTGCAGTTTCCTCAGCATCTCCGTCATACTTTGCCATTGATCAAACAAACCTGTGACCAATCGTACCGCCCTTCTTTGCATCCATTCAATATTCACTGTTAGTCCGCTGTGGCACAGGTTGCTGCACGCTCTGGGGCGTCTTGTAAAGCCGTCGGCACACGGGCCGTGCTGTCGAACGATAATGTTGAGCGTGCCAAGTTCAACGTGCTGCTGAACGCCCAGGAACGATGCGACTTGTGCATACGGTACGTGGGCCCCAACATGGTATACGGGATCGCAACGCACTCTAGCGACAGTTGAGGGATATTTCTAGTTCGTAAATCACACTGTTTACTCAACGGGCGCGCGTAAAATTCCCACGTTACCACATTTCTTCCATCGTCCACGAAAAGGAAAGTATCATGTCCAATCAATAAGGACACAGGCTTATAAAAGTTCCATTACAAACTGTGCGTTACAAATTTGGAATACTTCTCCGCATAAGATAAACATTATTTCATCATTCCCACGTTTTAGTAAAACCCCAAGGTCAGTCTTACTTGATCACTGTTCCTACCCAGTAGCTGAATCTTTGCAACATGTGAATTACGAAGCGTAACACAAGAAGGATCAAAATATCTTCATACAGGTAGCGCAACCTGTCCTTTTGATTAGGCCAATCGAACGAAGTCACCCCTCAAAAAAAGGTGAACTTGTATTTACATAATATCAAATATTATAATCTATACTTATATTAAACTAATAACGAAGTGTCAGAACCTAATAAAAACGCGAATGTTAGGGGAAAGAAATTGATTCTGTCAAGACGCGAACCACCGCCCCAACGAAAAAAACTCTTGATAGGACGGTGACTCTATTCATTACGCTAAACCAACATCACATCTTTCATCGCGAATCATAGTATGTTACCGCATGCTAAAAACCTTAATCGTAGATATGTTACTAACTGAAATTTAATTATAACAAATTGTACCAAGAACAATGAGTTTTGGGTGGATCTTCAGCGTGAGGCTGCCTTCAAATAGCCTACTCTCATTAGAACAATAGCTCTTTTGCCACGAATATGATGTTTCTCATTATTTTATTGGAACGAATCACACAGTTAGCAACGGGTTTTGCAGTGATTCTCATTTTCATATATACACTCCTGGAAATTGAAATAAGAACACCGTGAATTCATTGTCCCAGGAAGGGGAAACTTTATTGACACATTCCTGGGGTCAGATACATCACATGATCACACTGACAGAACCACAGGCACATAGACACAGGCAACAGAGCATGCACAATGTCGGCACTAGTACAGTGTATATCCACCTTTCGCAGCAATGCAGGCTGCTATTCTCCCATGGAGACGATCGTAGAGATGCTGGATGTAGTCCTGTGGAACGGCTTGCCATGCCATTTCCACCTGGCGCCTCAGTTGGACCAGCGTTCGTGCTGGACGTGCAGACCGCGTGAGACGACGCTTCATCCAGTCCCAAACATGCTCAATGGGGGACAGATCCGGAGATCTTGCTGGCCAGGGTAGTTGACTTACACCTTCTAGAGCACGTTGGGTGGCACGGGATACATGCGGACGTGCATTGTCCTGTTGGAACAGCAAGTTCCCTTGCCGGTCTAGGAATGGTAGAACGATGGGTTCGATGACGGTTTGGATGTACCGTGCACTATTCAGTGTCCCCTCGACGATCACCAGTGGTGTACGGCCAGTGTAGGAGATCGCTCCCCACACCATGATGCCGGGTGTTGGCCCTGTGTGCCTCGGTCGTATGCAGTCCTGATTGTGGCGCTCACCTGCACGGCGCCAAACACGCATACGACCATCATTGGCACCAAGGCAGAAGCGACTCTCATCGCTGAAGACGACACGTCTCCATTCGTCCCTCCATTCACGCCTGTCGCGACACCACTGGAGGCGGGCTGCACGATGTTGGGGCGTGAGCGGAAGACGGCCTAACGGTGTGCGGGACCGTAGCCCAGCTTCATGGAGACGGTTGCGAATGGTCCTCGCCGATACCCCAGGAGCAACTGTGTCCTTAATTTGCTGGGAAGTGGCGGTGCGGTCCCCTACGGCACTGCGTAGGATCCTACGGTCTTGGCGTGCATCCGTGCGTCGCTGCGGTCCGGTCCCAGGTCGACGGGCACGTGCACCTTCCGCCGACCACTGGCGACAACATCGATGTACTGTGGAGACCTCACGCCCCACGTGTTGAGCAATTCGGCGGTACGTCCACCCGGCCTCCCGCATGCCCACTATACGCCCTCGCTCAAAGTCCGTCAACTGCACATACGGTTCACGTCCACGCTGTCGCGGCATGCTACCAGTGTTAAAGACTGCGATGGAGCTCCGTATGCCACGGCAAACTGGCTGACACTGACGGCAGCGGTGCACAAATGCTGCGCAGCTAGCGCCAATCGACGGCCAACATCGCGGTTCCTGGTGTGTCCGCTGTGCCGTGCGTGTGATCATTGCTTGTACAGCCCTCTCGCAGTGTCCGGAGCAAGTATGGTGGGTCTGACACACCGGTGTCAATGTGTTCTTTTTTCATTTCCAGGAGTATATATATATATATATATATATATATATATATATATATATATATATATATATGTGTGTGTGTGTGTGTGTGTGTGTGTATATATATATATATTGGCTTGAAATGAATGCCAATATGGCGCCTCACAACTCTGTACTGAAGGGAGACGGCGTGCTTGTGACGTAGGTGGCGTTGTGTCGTCTCATTGGTCAACGCTCAGACGCACGCTCAGAATATCTGACATGCCAGATATTGCTCTGCACGTTGGGAAAGACTCCCGAGCGTGCTATTCCATGCTGTGACGTCAGAAACTCGGCACGCTCAACGCTCAACGTGTGTAAGCCTATCTGGCCTCTGTGGCCGAGCAGTTCTAGGCGCTTCACTCTGGAACAGCGCGCCTGCTACGGTCGCAGTTTCGAATCCTGCCTCGGGCATGGATGTGTGTGATGTACTTAGGTTAGTTACGTTTAAATAGTTCTAAGTCTAGGGGACTGATGACCTCAGATGTTAAGTCCCATATTGTTTAGAGCCATCTGAACCACTTGTAAGCCTAGGGACCACTGACATCAGCATTTTGGCCCCATAGAAGCTTACCACAAATTTCCATAACTGGCACGGGTCCCACACACTAGAACAATATTCTAAGATCAGTCGCTTTTTATCCTGTTCCTAAAAATGTGGCTTCTAATAAAATTGTGCTCCTATGAGTTATTGTCTCAGCTTATTGACTGGATTCCTGATTGCCTGTCGGAAAGGTCACAGTTCGTAATAATTGAATAGTAATCCTCTATTGAAACTAAGGTTCGAACTGGGGTTCCCTAAAGGAGGCGTTATAGGGCCTCTGCTGTTCTTAACTTAAATAAATGATAAATAGGGGGTTTTACAATTCATGTTACACACCCCTAGATGTTGTACAGCCGACTTTGCATAGGAACGCTTGTTCAGAAATGTCATCCAACGACGCTACAGAGCGTCAAAGTTATAGGCGCCGGCGCTTGTAACTGTATGCATATACGGGGTGATTCCGTGATGATGTTACAGACTTTCAAGGACGATGGAGATGGATAAATTTATCAATTTGAGGTAAGGGTCCCCGTACCGGAAACGAACGAGCCGAAAGCTACATGCGAAAATCATTGTGATACTTCTGACAGTGGAATACATGTACCGGTACCGTTGTTGGTAAGAATGTAGGATGGGCAACTTTCAGAGCTGCTAGTATTGATCGAGAATAGAAAAAATGTCCAGTAAACACGGGCTCCAAAATGTATGCCTGAGGAGCTATGAGCACTTGTTCATCTTCGGTGCTGTGAAACGTATCAAAAAATGGTTCAAATGGCCCTGAGCACTATGGGACTTAACTTCTGAGGTCATCACTCCCCTAGAACTTAGGACTACTTAAACCTAACTAACCTAAGGACATCACACACATCCATGCCCGAGGCAGAATTCGAACCTGCGACCGTAGCGGTCGTGCGGTTCCAGACTGTAGCGCCTTTAACCGCTCGGCCACTCCAGCCGGCGAAACGTATCACCTCTATTGAACAAGTGCTCATAGCTAGGAAGGTTTGTATTTTAGAGCTGTTCTTTAATTGACATTTTTTCTTGCTTTGGTTCATACTACCACTTTTAAAGGTTGCCTATCCTACAGTCTTAGTAACAACAGCACCGGTGTACCTATTCCACTGTCAGAGATATCAGAACGTTTTTCACTGATAAATTTCGACTCGTTCCGTTTCCGATACAGGGACCCTTACCTCAAACTGATACCTTTACCTTTCCCCACCATCCCTGGAAGTTGTAACATCATAACGAAATCGCCCTGTATATAGGGTGGTCCATTGATAGTGACCGGGCCAAATATCTCACGAAATAAGCATCAAACGAAAAAACTACAAAGAACGAAATTCGTCTAGCTTGAAAGGGGAAACCAGATGGCGCTATTGTTGACACGCTAGATGGTGCTGCCATAGGTCAAATGGATATCAACTGCGTTTTTTCTAATAGGAACACCAATTTTTATTACATATTCGTGTAGTACGTAAAGAAATATGAATGTCTTAGTTGGACCACTTTTTTCGCTTTGTGATAGATGGCGCTGTAATAGTCACAAACGTATAAGTACGTGGTATCACGTAACATTCCGACAGTGCGGACGGTATTTCCTTCGTGATACATTACCCGTGTTAAAATGGACCGTTTACCAATTGCGGTAAAGGTTTATATCGTGCTGATGTATGGCTATTGTGATCAAAATGCTGAACGGGTGTGTGCTATGTATGCTGCTCAGTATCCTGGACGACACCATCCAAGAGTCCGCACCGTTCGCAGGATAGTTACGGTATTTAAGGAAACAGAAAGTGTTGAGCCACATGTGAAACGTCAACCCCCACCTGCGACAAATGATGATGCCCAAGTAGATGTTTTAGCTGATGTCACGGCTAATCCGCACATCAGTAGCAGACATACTGCGCGAGAATCGGGAATCTCAAAAACGTCGGTGTTGAGAATGCTACATCAACATCGATTGCACCCATACCATATTTCTATGCACCAGGAATTGCATGGCGACGACTTTCAACGTCGTGTACAGTTCTTCCGCTGGGCACAAAAGAAATTACGGGACGTGACAGATTTTTTGCACGCGTTCTATTTAGCGACGAAGCGTCATTCACAAACAGCGGTAACGTAAACCGGCGTAATATGCACTATTGGGCAACGGAAAATCCACGATGGCTGCGACAAGTGGAACATCAGCGACCTTGGCGGGTTAATGTATGGTGTGTCATTATGGGAGGAAGGATAATTGACCCCCATTTTATCGATGACAATCTAAATGGTGCAATATATGCTGATTTCCTACGTAATGTTCTACTGATGTTACTACAAGATGTTTCACTGTATGACAGAACGGCGATTTACTTCCAACATCATGGATGGCCGGCCGAAGTGGCCGAGCGGTTCTAGGCGCTACAGTCTGGAACCGCGCGACAGCTACGGTCGCAGGTTCGAATCCTGCCTCGGGCATGGATGTGCGTGATGTCCTTAGGTTTAAGTAGTTCTAAGTTCTAGGGGACTGATGACCTAAGAAGTTAAGTCCCATAGTGCTCAGAGCCATTTGAAACATGATGGATGTCCGGCGCATAGCTCGCGCGCAGTTTAAGCGGTATTGAATACCACGTTTCATGACAGGTGGATTGGTCGTCGAAGCACCATACCGTGGCCCGCACGTTCACCGGATATGACGTCCCCGGATTTCTTTGTGTGAGAAAAGTTGAAGGATATTTGCTATCGTGATCCACCGACAACGCCTGACAACATGCGTCAGCGCATTGTCAATGCATATGCGAACATACGGAAGACGAACTAATCGCTGTTGAGAGGAATATCGTTACGCGTATTGCCAAATGCATTGAGGTTGACGGACATTATTTTGCGCATTTATTGCATTAATGTGGTATTTGCAGGTAATGACGTTGTAACAGCACGCGTTCTCAGAAATGATAAGTTCAAACAGGTACATGTATCACATTGGAACAACCGAAATAAAATGTTCAAACGTACCTACGTTCTGTATTTTAATTTAAGAAACCTACCTGATACCAGCTGTTCGTCTAAAATTGTGAGCCATATGTTTGTGACTATTACAGTGCCATCTATCACAAAGCGAAAAAAGTGGTCCAACTAAAACATTCATATTTCTTTACGTACTACACGAATATGTAATAAAAATGCATTTTTTAAAAAACGCAGATGATATCCGTTTGACCTACGGCAGCGCCATCTAGCGCCATCTGGTTTCCCCCTTCAAGCTAGACAAGTTTCGTTCTTTGTAGTTTTTCCGTTTGACGCTTATTTCGCAAGATATTTGGCCCGGTCACGATCAATGGACCACCCTGTATACCGGGTGGTTATAATTGAACTTTCCCTATTTAACATTTTATAACACGGAAACTAATTACCGTGCATGATTTCCCTGCGTCACAGCGCCACCATCCAGTTCCAACTATGGCCACCAGGTGCCGTAATCACTCATTGTGATTCATAGTCTCACAGACCAGACCAGTCGCAGTGCAACTGTTGACGCGTGAACATGAGCTAGGACAAAAGGAGCAGGGCATTATTGGTGAAGTAATGCTGCAGCTGCACTTCGAGAATATCGCCGTCTGAAAGGATTACGGAAGGGTCCTCTTTCTCTACTTGCTGGGCGGAGCCTGATGAAGAAGTTCGAATCAAATGGAGAACTGGGAGTCGCTCTGTGAGGTGGCCGAGCACCGGTTGCGCTGCAGGTGGTTGAAATCGCTATTGCTATGGCAAATGGCTCTGAGCACTAAGGGACTTAACATCTGAGGTCATCAGTCCCCCAGAACTTAGAACTACTTAAAGCTAACTAACCTAAGGACATCACACACATCCATGCCTGAGGCAGGATTCGAACCTGCGACCGTAGCGGTCGCGCGGTTCCAGTCTGAAGCGCCTAGAACCGCTTGGTCACTCCAGCCAGCTATTGCTATGGCAGACAACGCTGCGCGCAATTCACGATCGTCAGGCAGTGCACGTGCTGTGTCACGACAGTTGAACATCCCGCGGTCCATTGTACGGAAGGTGCTTCGAACCATTCTCAAAAGGGTATCTGTACAAGATCCGTATTGTACAGCAGCTTGCAGTACAGGACGCACAACAAAGTGTTGACTTCGCTCTCCACTTTCTCGCAAGGACTGAAGTTGACGAGGGCTGGCCCTGGACCATCCTATGGACAGACGAAGCTCATTTTTCTCTGACAGGTGAGGTGAGCACACAGAATTGCCGAATTTGGGGATCTTCACCTCCAGTCACTGCGCATGAAGTTCCTCTGTATGGTGAAAGTGTCACCGGATGGTGTGCCTTCACGGCTACGTTCATCATTGACCAACAGATTGGCGCTCAAGGACCAAAGACGTGCAATGTGACTGGCCAGCGTTACTGCGATATGCGTCGCCAGCATGTCACACCCGCCCTACAGGCAAGAGACGCACTGAACTCAACAGTTTTCACGCAGGATGGGGACCCACTGCACATCGCTCGTGAAGTTCACCTGCTTCTCCGAAACACATTTGGAAACGATCGAATTATCAGCCAATCGTTTCCAAATGATTGGCCGGCACGATCATCTTATCTCACTCTCTGTGATTTCTGGTTGTGAGGCTATCTGAAGGACAGGTTCTATCAGGGGAACATTCACACATATGCTGACCGGAAGCGCAACATATCAAGAGAGGTAGCCACCATACCTACGGACTTGCTTCGCTCTGGTGTGCAGAATGCAATCCTGCGCTTTTAGACTCTTCTGGACACTAATGGGCGCCATATTGAACACCTTTTGTTGCAGTAATGGTACCGAGATATAATGGTATGATGTACCGTAGCAGCACATTAAAAGTGTTTCAGTGATACTGTTTCTGCATTATTTCTCTTCCCCATACCCTTGACGTTAATGCTTCCAAGTTTGGCACTCGTATGATAGTTATTTTCCTTGTTATAATGTTTTAAATGGGGAAAGTTTAATTATAACCACTTGATACATAAATTTACGGGCGCTGGCGCCTCTAACTTTGACGCCCTGTAGCGTCGCTGGATGGCATTTCCGGACACGAGTTCCAATGTACACTCCTGGAAATTGAAATAACAACACCGTGAATTCATTGTCCCAGGAAGGGGAAACTTTATTGACACATTCCTGGGGTCAGATACATCACATGATCACACTGACAGAACCACAGGCACATAGACACAGGCAACAGAGCATGCACAATGTCGGCACTAGTACAGTGTATATCCACCTTTCGCAGCAATGCAGGCTGCTATTCTCCCATGGAGACGATCGTAGAGATGCTGGATGTAGTCCTGTGGAACGGCTTGCCATGCCATTTCCACCTGGCGCCTCAGTTGGACCAGCGTTCGTGCTGGACGTGCAGACCGCGTGAGACGACGCTTCATCCAGTCCCAAACATGCTCAATGGGGGACAGATCCGGAGATCTTGCTGGCCAGGGTAGTTGACTTACACCTTCTAGAGCACGTTGGGTGGCACGGGATACATGCGGACGTGCATTGTCCTGTTGGAACAGCAAGTTCCCTTGCCGGTCTAGGAATGGTAGAACGATGGGTTCGATGACGGTTTGGATGTACCGTGCACTATTCAGTGTCCCCTCGACGATCACCAGTGGTGTACGGCCAGTGTAGGAGATCGCTCCCCACACCATTATGCCGGGTGTTGGCCCTGTGTGCCTCGGTCGTATGCAGTCCTGATTGTGCCGCTCACCTGCACGGCGCCAAACACGCATACGACCATCATTGGCACCAAGGCAGAAGCGACTCTCATCGCTGAAGACGACACGTCTCCATTCGTCCCTCCATTCACGCCTGTCGCGACACCACTGGAGGCGGGCTGCACGATGTTGGGGCGTGAGCGGAAGACGGCCTAACGGTGTGCGGGACCGTAGCCTAGCTTCATGGAGACGGTTGCGAATGGTCCTCGCCGATACCCCAGGAGCAACAGTGTCCCTAATTTGCTGGGAAGTGGCGGTGCGGTCCCCTACGGCACTGCGTAGGATCCTACGGTCTTGGCGTGCATCCGTGCGTCGCTGCGGTCCGGTCCCAGGTCGACGGGCACGTGCACCTTCCGCCGACCACTGGCGACAACATCGATGTACTGTGGAGACCTCACGCCCCACGTGTTGAGCAATTTGGCGGTACGTCCACCCGGCCTCCCGCATGCCCACTATACGCACTCGCTCAAAGTCCGTCAACTGCACATACGGTTCACGTCCACGCTGTCGCGGCATGCTACCAGTGTTAAAGACTGCGATGGAGCTCCGTATGCCACGGCAGACTGGCTGACACTGACGGCGGCGGTGCACAAATGCTGCGCAGCTAGCGCCATTCGACGGCTAACACCGCGGTTCCTGGTGTGTCCGCTGTGCCGTGCGTGTGATCATTGCTTGTACAGCCCTCTCGCAGTGTACGAAGCAAGTATGGTGGGTCTGACACACCGGTGTCAATGTGTTCTTTTTTCCATTTCCAGGAGTGTAAACCTTTATCTACTACACTACTGGCCACTAAAATTGCTACACCAAGAAGGAATGCAGTTGATAAACGTGTATTCATTGGACAACTATACTATACTATAACTGACAAGTTGTTACATTTTCGCGGAATTTGGATGCATACATCCTGAGAAATCAGTACCCAGAACAACCACCTCTGACCGTAATAACGGCCTTCATACGCCTGGGCATTGAGTCGAACAGAGCATGGATGGCGCGTACAGGTACATTGGCCCATGCAGCTTCAACACGATACCACAGTTCATCAAGAGTAGTGACTGGCGTATTGTGACGAGCCAGTTGCTCGGCCACCATTGACCAGACGTTTTCAATTGGTGTGAGATCTGGAGAACGTGCTGGCCAGGGCAGCAGTCGAACATTTTGTATATCCAGAAAGGCCTGTACAGGACCTGCAACATGCGGTCGTGCATTATCCTGCTGAAATGTAGGGTTTCGCAGGGATCGAATGAAGGGTAGAGCCACGGATCGTAGCACATCTGAAATGTAACGTCCACTGTTCAAAGTGCCGTCATTGCGAACAAGAGGTGACCGAGACGTGTAACCAATGGCACGCCGGGTGATACGCCAGTATGGCGATGACGAATACACGCTTCCAATGTGCGTTCACCGCGATGTCGCCAAACACGGATGCAGCCATCATGATGCTGTAAACAGAACGTGGATTCATCGGAAAAAATGACGTTTAGCCATTCGTGCACCCAGGTTCGTCGTCGAGTACACCATAGCAGGCGCTCCTGTCTGGGATGCAGTGTCAGGGGTATGTGTAGATGGTTGTTGTCTTGCAAACGTCCCCAACTGTTGACTCAGGAATCGAGACGTGGCTGCACGATACGTTACATCCATGCGGATAAGGTGCCTGTCATCTCGACTGCTAGTGATACGAGGCCGTTGGGATCCAGCACGGCGTTCCGTATTACCCTCCTGAACCCACCGATTCCATATTCTGCTACCAGTCATTGGATCTCGACCAACGCGAGCAGCAATGTCGCGATACGATAAACCGCAACCGCGATAGGCTACAATCTGACCTTTATCAAAGTCGAAAACGTGATGGTACGCATTTCTCCTCCTTACACGAGGCATCACAACAACATTTCACATGGCAACGCCGGTCAACTGCTGTTTGTGTATGAGAAATCGATTGCCTCATGTCAGCACGTTGTAGGTGCCGCCACCGGCGCCAACCTTGTGTGAATGCTCTGAAAAGCTAGTCATTTGCATATCGCAGCATCTTCATCCTGTTGGTTAAATTTCGCGTCTGTAGCACGCCAACTTCGTGGTGTAGCAATTTTAACGGCCAGTAGTGTAATTCCCCTCTACAACCTCTCGAAGTGTATAACATAAATTGTGAAATACGCTGTAGAAGACAATCTGAGGCGCCCTCTTAAACTGTTTGCAGATGATACTACCGTGTACCGCCTAGCAAAGAAATCAGAAGGTCAAGAAAATTACAAAATGACTTATACAAGATAACTGCATGCTGCGAAAAGTAGCAGTTGAACTTGGACAATAAAAACTGTGAGGTCTTGCACACAGGTACTATGGAAATTTCATTAAACTGCGATTACACGATAAATAACACAAATTTAAAGGATGTCGGTTTAACTACACAAAAAATGTTGTAGTGAAGGCGAAACAAAAACTGCATTTTATTGGCAGAACACTCAAAAGCTGCATTAATTCAGCTAAAGTAACTGTATGTACTACACTAGTGAGTCCTCTTCTGGAGTACATCTTACCAGACACGACTGACGGAGAATATCGAAAAAGTTCAAACAGGGGGTGTTGATATTGTATTATCGCGAAAAACGGGAGTTGAGGCGCTACGTCACGGTCTGCGCGGCCCCTCCCGCCGGAGGTTCGAGTCCTCCCTCGGGCATGGGTGGGTGTGTTGTTCTTAGCATAAGTTAATTTAAGTAGTGTGTAAGTCCAGGGATGGATGACCTCAGCAGTTTGGTCCCTTAGGAATTCACACACAAAAACGGGAGAGAGAATCGTGGATATGATAAGATAGTTGGGATGGCAATCAAAAAAAAAAAAAAAAACAAAAGGTTTTTCTTTCGTTTTCTATCTTTTCCGAGATACAAAATATTTTGTTGAGTCCCACTTACTTTGGAGAAATGACCATCGTAACAAAATGCGAAAAATCAGAGCTCGCAAAGCAAGATTAATGTGTTCATTTTCCGAGGTGCTATTCGAGAGTGAAACGGTCGAGTGGTAGTGTGTAAGTAGTGCTATGAAACCTCTGCCAAACACTTGAGCGTGAACTGCAGAATAATCACGTGGATATGAACGTAAATGTAGAGGCTAAAGCACTAGTGGGACATTGTTTACGTTCCACAGGAAACATAGCATGACGTAGCGACTAACACGAAGGAATACAAAGCGTAATGTGAACTTCCCTGTCCAACATACGATGAACAGGGCTTATGCCATGCAGTGGTGGAACAGCGAAGGAAGCGGCGCGCACACTGCAGAGGCAGACATTCCAAGCGTTGGGTCGAGTTGTGGGAAACATGGGCTGGCGCCAGCTGAAGCCTGAGGCAGCACAGGAGCGAGATACACGGACGACGTCACACGCCACTTCTTGCGCACCTTCCATTGTGTCAGACACCGTATAGTATGGTCGCTTCCGTCGAAGGCGTTGTTGTATTGTCCTTTTATTCGTTTAGTCGTTGGGACAGGAGGACGACAGCGTGTGTATGCGTTTATAGTCAGGCCTGCCGTGGCTGAGTAAGTGCAGCGGGACACCGTGTTCTTGTATGTACTTCAGACATTATTCCAGTCAATGCCACGTCGTGTTGCGGCACTTCTGCGTGCTCGCGGGGGCCCTACACGATATTAGGTAGCTGTAACAGTTTCTTTGGCTCTTCAATGTAGCGTTTCTCAGCGAGGGTAAATTTCTGGTCTCGAAAACTCTGAAATGAGGTATGATGCTGTACTGAATTGCAGCAGCGACTTTGGCAAAAAGGATCAGGCTATTCAGATTTCCTACAGAAAACAATCGCAGAGCAAAATGGTTACAAAACTGTAGGAGAATCAAATGGAAACCAACTATATAATTGAAGTTGTGTGAGGTAAGCAATTAATTTGGTTAACTGATTACGGCTACTACATCGAATTTTTATGTACAGTATAAGGACATATGGTTTGTTTAAGCTTCATTTTCAGATGTCACAATTCGAGATGAATAGAACTGGCGGAAGGAAGCTGATGAAATGGAATGCGATTTTTACGAAATTCAAAGTTCGAAGTCTACATAAAACGTACACTTCTAATCAGAAATATCGAAAAGCAAGGACAGTGACTGAAGTCCCGAAGTAGACAGTAATGAAGGTGAACTATTCACTTTCATTTTCGAGGGTTTTGTATCTGAGTATAAGACAGAGAACGCGGGCTTCATTAAGATTTATGGTGTTGTGTATAAACTATTAATCGCTGTGATCTGTTATTAGTTTCTTCAGTAGCACAAGACACGATTTACGAAGAGAGCCCTAAATAAAATTTTCGTCTCTCAGTAATTCGTACACATCGTTCCTGTTTAAAACTTGTTCCAATTCCAATCTCCTGATTATCACTGCTGTCTTTGCATGCATTCTGTCAACAACTCATAATACCATAAGGTACAATCATTTGAACAACTACTACCATCACTATGATATAAGTATTCGAGCTGAAAGTGCAACGTTGTGTTATGGAATGATGCAAATTGCAACTTTAATTTTCTAACTGCATGCTAGTCAGTGATTGCGTTGTCATATTAGCTAAAATTGCGACATGATTTGAGACACAGATGTGCCACAACCTACATAATGTTACTGAAATGGTTACTAAATAGCTGCTTCAGATTTGACTTCCATTTGGATATTTTGATTTGTTAAAGAATAGGGTCTGTTACCTATATATACCAAGTAACTGAATTGATTACTGATGAAAAATGTGAACTGCAAAGGAAGTCATGTAGCAGAACTGAAGATGCTATTGTGCATTTGCAGTTGCAAAACAAGAAGCTGAAATCAGAGGTGAGGGTTTTTATAGATGTCGCTTCTGCTATTTAGAACATTCACAATTCAGTTCTGTGATCTACTAAATATGTCATCATATACATGTGATTGGATGGTGTATAAAGCATTCTTATCTCTTCACTGACAGAAAGGAAGACAGATGACAAAGCTGAGGAAGCTAAAAAGGCTTCTTCGTCCAGACAAAATGGTTCAAATGGCTCTGAGCACTATGCGACTTAACTTCTGAGGTCATCACTCGCCTAGAACTCAGAACTAATTAAACCTAACTAACCTAAGGACATCACACACATCCATGCCCGAGGCAGGATTTGAACCTGCGACCGTAGCGGTCACGCGGTTCCGGACTGAAGCGCCTAGAACCGCTAGGCCACACAGTTCGTCCAGACCAGATAAAATATGTGTCCTTCAGATTCCCACAAAAGATCAAGTGAAACTATAAGATCTGCCCCAAATGAGAAATTTGGTGCCAGTACAGAAGTTTATGAATTTTTGAAGAGTACAAATTACTCGTTGTAACACACTGAGGACGAGGATCGAACTCTGCAAGTTGACATCAGACATTCAGTATATTAACGCATGGTTAATTGTGAAACATCACTGAAGATGTTCAAGGAACACAGTGTGTATTTTCATTAGGTGAAATGCCAATAATACCATTCGTGGATCACGACAAGTGTTTGAAGAGATTTATAGGTTTTGTGAGTGGGGAATTCAGTAGTTCCTCAGAGCTGCAGCTTGCTTGCCATGCACTAGTTGTTGTGGTGCAAGGTTGGACAGTGCACTGGAAACATGTTGCAGTATATTTTTTAACTGAAAACTCCACCAGCTCTACCAAACTGTAGCAGTCTGCCAAGAAGGTAACTGAATGTTTGTTCAGTCATGGTCTTATAGTTAAGTGTGTGATGTGGCTAACAACAATCTTGGAACGTAGGGAACTTTTGGAATTCACTGTACCTGTAGTCAGGTGAACTATAAAATTAATTATCTCTGTTTCCTGGAGAGAATTTGTATTTTGCTACAGATGTACCTCACATTTAAAAAAATCAAACTGTTTGCTGTTACAAATTATAATGCTGTCTGATTCCACAGTAAAACAAAATACTTTGAATAATAAGACAGCATCAAAGAGGCATAGTGCATATTTAGCTGAATTTAAAGGAGAGAATGGACTGGTGCTGGCTCCCTTTTTGTCAGCAAGGAAAATGAACCTAAATTCATTTGAAAAAGAAAGGAAAAGAGAGCCCCTTGAACATTCTGAGTCATGCTGTGGCTTCAGCTTTGCAGTTTGCTGCTTTAGCAGGGCCTATTTCAAAAGGTAACAACCAACCAGTTGGTAAGAAGTGGTAGTATGTGGTAGTAGGACAGCAAGGCAGGCTCAAGCCCTGGGGCAAGAGTTATGGGCAACCCGGCCATCTGGTGGTATGATAACACTGTGAATGATACTCAGTAGGTTTTCAGTGGGTGTACGAGTGCTGACAATGATCATATCTCGAGGTCACTGATAAGGACTTCTGGTGTCAGGTTAAACTTTTATGACATATTCAAGGCCAAGCTCCCAATCCCACGCCCTGCGGAACCACTGGAAATTGGTCAGGATCATCTATTGGAACACCCATGCACCTTTTGCAGTTGTGTGAATTATATTCAACGTCATCCAGCGAAAATCCTGCCCTACACATGCACCTCAAGCAAGTGTACTTGTTCATGACATAGCTCGATACTGTTCACGTGATATAAAATTGGTGGGAAACCCCTGGAGCAATGGGAGTACATTAAAATGGTGGGAAACGCCTTCTGTCCCCTTGGACCAATAGGATTTCGGCTCCCCGTACCTCTTATCGTCGTTTAGAAGTTGCTCAATTGCATAGGCCTCTTCATTCGAGGTCTGTACGTCATGGGGAGAGGTTTAGATTTGTTATAAACAATAATTATATAGAAGCAAGATTTGGAAATTACAATAATGACGTAACAAATTACCAAATGGCTAATTATTAACACTTTTGAAGTGCATTTTTTACAGTAATTTTCTTTTGTTTATTAACGATTTTCGTCATTTATCTACAAAGCTATTTGTTACATACACAGTGGGTTTTATCACATAGCTTATTTTTGTTATATACAATAATTTACAATTTTTTAATGTATTTGCAGAGCCATTTTTCCTTACATTCTCTACCAATCAAAAGTTTTGTATCACCTATCTCAACAATGGATTTGTAGTTAAAACAGGGATTTCGTTTTCAATATTCTATTATATCGCTGTTCTGATAATAAAACAAGCATAAACCCATAAAGACTAAGCGTCTCTGTTGTGTATTTAACTGGTTGTTCCGATGGCGAGACACTGATGAGTATCCACAACAACATTAAAGTTTTCTTCCTTATTTAGGGCCAGCATCATACTGTATGTTTGATTACGACATGACTATTAGAACAGATGCACCACCTTATTAAAACAGCGACAGTTACAATGATGTAATATGGACGTAACATCACTCTAGACGTGAGTACAATATAGTCATTTTAATATAAATGGCATTCACATATACACGTTCTCACCAAAATTGTATTCGCAGGTACTTGAAAATGACGATAAATGCTGAAACAGACCGTCTTACATGAAGATATGTCATTATAAGCAGCTATATTGGTGCATTTATTCTAATAAGAAGTGAAAGTATGGGACACATAAGAATGGCTAGAAAAGACAAAGAACAGGAGGAAGAAAACAACGAACTTAGTGCAGAGAAGGAGGACAGAATCATGATGGAAATGCACGATAACCCGTTAGGTGGACATCAAGGGATGCACAGAATTATAAGCAGTGAGAAGACATGAAAAGAGTACGACAAATGTCAAAGGAATAAGTTTACTCACAGCAAGACAAAGATGTATCTAGTAATTATAGACATGATGACAACAGTAGCTGAGAAATATATCTTCGACATTGTAGGTTCGTTAGATGCAACAATTGGCAATCGATACAACCTGGCATTCCAAGATATCCTAAGAAATTTCACAGCAACCGGGCCAGTCGAAAGGCTGAAACAGTGGTGCAGAAATTTTTGGAAGAACTTGTCTAGAACTACAGAATTCCATCAGTGTTGTTGAACAACGGGTCGAATTTTTTAAGCAAAGTGGTCAAGAGGGTAAATTAATAAGGACTTGGAAAATCAAAACCATTGCGTTTCACCAACAGACAAACTGGACAGTCAGGAGAACACACAGAATGTTGGGGGAATATTTGTGACACATCATAAAGGCGGACACAGTGATTGGGATCTATGGGTACCGTATAGTATTCCTGCATTTAATACAACATCACATAATAACAATGGGTGCACATCATTTGAGTTAATGTTTGGGAGAAAACTAAACATTCCATGACACCCGCAGAAAGAGGAAATAACTACTGGGTATAATTATGATGATTATATACACCAGTTGCAAACTAGATTGCAAGAAGCACTCTGACTGCGAACCAGGAGAGCTTCTGTAAAATTTGGAAGGTAGGAGAGGAGGTACTGGTAGAAGTAAAGTTGTGAGGACGAGGCGTGAGTCGTGCTTGGGTAGCTCAGATGGTAGAGCACTTGCCCACGGCCGGCCGGAGTGGCCGAGCGATTCTAGTCGCTACAGTCTGGAACCGCGCAACCGCCACGGTCGCAGGTTCGAATCCTGCATCGGGCATGGATGTGTGTGATGTCCTTAGGTTAGTTAGGTTTAAGTAGTTCTAAGTTCTAGGGGACTGATGTCCTCAGAAGTTAAGTCCCATAGTGCTCAGAGCCATTTGAACCAACTTGCCCGCGAAAGGTAAAGGTCCCGAGTTCGAGTCTCGGTCCGGCACACAGTTTTAATCTGCCAGAAAGTTTCAGGATAATGCTTGCTCATATGCCAGTGTCGAGATGTTGTCTTGGCCTGCTCGATCACCAGATCTGTCTCCAATCTAGCAGATATGGGAAGTCATTGGACTACAGCTCCAACATCATCCACAACCAGCATTAACCGGCACTGTATTGACCGACCAAGTGCTACAGGCGTGGTACTCCATCCCACAAACTGACTTCCAGCACCTGTACAACAAGATGCATACACGTTTGCATGCTTGCATTCATCACTCTGGCATACACCGTTTATTAATGTACCAGCATTTCAGATTTGTAATGGCTTATCTTGAACATATTAACCTGTGATCATGCAATGTTAATCAATGAAATATTGTACCTAGACAAATGTATTCCCGAAATTTCATTACTCTACATTAATACACTCCTGGAAATGGAAAAAAGAACACATTGACACCGGTGTGTCAGACCTACCATACCTGCTCCGGACACTGCGAGAGGGCTGTACAAGCAATGATCACACGCACGGCACAGCGGACACACCAGGAACCGCGGTGTTGGCCGTCGAATGGCGCTAGCTGCGCAGCATTTGTGTACCGCCGCCGTCAGTGTCAGCCAGTTTGCCGTGGCATACGGAGCTCCATCGCAGTCTTTAACACTGGTAGCATGCCGCGACAGCGTGGACGTGAACCGTATGTGCAGTTGATGGACTTTGAGCGAGGGCGTATAGTGGGCATGCGGGAGGCCGGGTGGACGTACCGCCGAATTGCTCAACACGTGGGGCGTGAGGTCTCCACAGTACATCGATGTTGTCGCCAGTGGTCGGCGGAAGGTGCACGTGCCCGTCGACCTGGGACCGGACCACAGCGACGCACGGATGCACGCCAAGACCGTAGGATCCTACGCAGTGCCGTAGGGGACCGCACCGCCACTTCCCAGCAAATTAGGGACACTGTTGCTCCTGGGGTATCGGCGAGGACCATTCGCAACCGTCTCCATGAAGCTGGGCTACGGTCCCGCACACCGTTAGGCCGTCTTCCGCTCACGCCCCAACATCGTGCAGCCCGCCTCCAGTGGTGTCGCGACAGGCGTGAATGGAGGGACGAATGGAGACGTGTCGTCTTCAGCGATGAGAGTCGCTTTTGCCTTGGTGCCAATGATGGTCGTATGCGTGTTTGGCGCCGTGCAGGTGAGCGGCACAATCAGGACTGCATACGACCGAGGCACACAGGGCCAACACCCGGCATCATGGTGTGGGGAGCGATCTCCTACACTGGCCGTACACCACTGGTGATCGTCGAGAGGACACTGAATAGTGCACGGTACATCCAAACCGTCATCGAACCCATCGTTCTACCATTCCTAGACCGGCAAGGGAACTTGCTGTTCCAACAGGACAATGCACGTCCGCATGTATCCCGTGCCACCCAACGTGCTCTAGAAGGTGTAAGTCAACTACCCTGGCCAGCAAGATCTCCGGATCTGTCCCCCATTGAGCATGTTTGGGACTGGATGAAGCGTCGTCTCACGCGGTTTGCACGTCCAGCACGAACGCTGGTCCAACTGAGGCGCCAGGTGGAAATGGCATGGCAAGCCGTTCCACAGGACTACATCCAGCATCTCTACGATCGTCTCCATGGGAGAATAGCAGCCTGCATTGCTGCGAAAGGTGGATATACACTGTACTAGTGCCGACATTGTGCATGCTCTGTTGTCTGTGTCTATGTGCCTGTGGTTCTGTCAGTGTGATCATGTGATGTATCTGACCCCAGGAATGTGTCAATAAAGTTTCCCCTTCCTGGGACAATGAATTCACGGTGTTCTTATTTCAATTTCCAGGAGTGTAATTTTATGATCTTGCGATTATTATCCATCAGTACAATTTACGGATTATTATAGTGGTGCAAATTATTGCCAGTCCATGTGTATTGGTACTATTGTAATTAATACTCCAGAGTCTACTCGACTGAGAAGGACAAATGATGTCATCTGTAAGAGGCATCCTCGAGAAGAAAAACATAAAGTGTACTTAAATGACAGATGTAGAAAAGAAATACGACTATCATGTAACTAGATTACAGGAAACATCATGTTAAAACAAATGTATTTGTAAATTTAGGAAGCATCATGCGAAAATAAATGGATTTGTAAATTTAAAGGGATTATGGCACACTGTTTAAATGCCCAATTTTAGGGGGTGGTGTCATGGCTATAAAATTTTATTACTGTAAGAAATGGCGTGGCTGCGAGGAAAAGAGTGAAACTTTATTAAGAGTAATACTAAGACAGTACACAGGATGTGGTGTGAGAGGACATCTGCACGCAGGCTAGTAATCTGTACGATTACAATTTGTTAACAGCCTGCTGAGGAAATGGTGCTGTAATGGCTCAGTGAAGAAAACATCCTTGGGCGCGAAGACGATTAGCAGACGCTGACATACAGCCAGAATGTTAGAGAACATTCTAGAAGGTTCTGGGAGACGCATGGTCCTTAGAAAGACCTTTGAACAGTCGGGCGAAACATCTCTACAGGAGTAATTCGGGCAAGAGTCCCTAAAAATGTACCGAGCGAGGTGGCGCAGTGGTTAGTACACTGGACTCGCATTCGGGAGGACGACGGTTCAATCCCGTCTCCGGCCATCCTGATTTAGGTTTTCCGTGATTTCCCTAAATCGCTTCAGGCAAATGCCGGGATGGTTCCTTTGAAAGGGCACGGCCGATTTCCTTCCCCATCCTTCCCCCACCCGAGCTTGTGCTCCGTCTCTAATGACCTCGTTGTCGACGGGACGTTAAACACTAATCTCCTCCTCCTCCTCCTCCTAAAAATGTAAATGTGTGACTAGGCCCTCCCGCCGAATAAACCGTTCGCCTAGTGCAAGTCTTTCGATTTGACGCCACATCGGCGACTTGCGCGTCGATGGCGATGAAATGATGATGATTAGGACAACACAACACCCAGTCCCTGAGCGGAGAAAAATCTCCGACCCAGCCGGGAATTGAACCCGGGCCCTTAGGATCGACATTCTGTTGCACTGACCACTTTTTTCTTCAGTTACCGGGGGCAGACAACAATAGTCCCTGAAAAATCTCTATTTAATTGAGTAGTGCAGAGGACGAAAAGAAATGCACAGTTAGTACCATGAATGAGAAGAACTCTTTACCATGAAACAGTCGCGCTTACAAGTGGAGGCCACGACATTCGGATCACGTATTTTCTTCATACTTTGTACATTTGTAGTAGTCCATTAGGACAACATAGAGTGCAAGTAGTAATGTGTACTACGTAGGTTATTTCAAGAAAATCACAAGAGGAGTTTTACGCATCGATGATCCACCGGTGCGTTGCGATCCTGAGCCAAGAAGGTACTGGTCATATGGTTAGCGTTGTCATTTCTGTTCGCGTTATTTCATTCAGTAATCAGCTGTATTATACTATTGCAGATCCTTCTATGCATGGTCCAGGTTTCATCGAGCTATGTTACTTGGCGGTGACACATGATGAAAAAGTTACTTTCGCACATACATTTTGTACACCAATCTACTTGACTTTCAATTTCTGCTAATTCACCTGTTTTTGTTTTAGAAGGCTAGCTTCCCGTGTGTGGAACATATTATTGTTTGTTAAAACATTAACGTAACATAGCCGGGGAATATTCTCATTCGTGTTGCAGAATATATATACAATCAATTAAAAATATATTAAAAGTTCTAACACGGATACAAGCAGAAACTCAATGCCAAGGGAGGTATGATTCGTCTTGGCGACTAAATGAAAGGCAGTTTTTTTTTCACAAGCGTTTCGCTTCTTTTATTAACGACACACCTTCAGTGGTCTGTAATATGTGTTACTTTGTACACTGCAGCGACAAAGAAAATGGTATAGGCATGCGTATTAAAATAGAGAGATATGTAAACACGCAGAATACGGCGCTGCGGACGGCAACGCCAACATAAGACAACAAGGGTCTGGCGCAGTCGTTAGATCGGTTACTGCTGCTATAATGGCAGGTTATCAAGATTTAAGTGAGTTTCAACGTGGTGTTACAGTCGGCGCACTAGCGATGAGACACAACATCGCCGAGGTAGAGATGGAGTACGACCATTTCAAGAGTGTACCGTGAATATCAGGAATCGGTTAAAACATCAAATCACCACATCGCTGCGGCCGAAAAAGATACTGCAAGAACGGGACCAACGACAACTGAAGAGAACCGTTCAACGTGCAGAAGTGCAACTCTCCCGCAAATTACTGCAGATTTCAATGCTGGGTCATCAACAAATCAACAACTGTCAGCGTGCGAACCAATCAACGAAACATCATTTATATGGGTTTTCGGAGCCGAAGGGCCACTCGTGTACCCTTGATGACGGCACGAGACAAAGCTTTCCGCCTCGCCTGGGTCCGTCAACATCAACATTGGACTGTTGATGGCTGGAAACACACTGCGTCGTCGGACGAGTCTCGGTTTAAATTGTATTGAGCGGATGGACGTGTACGGGTATGGAGACAACCTCATGAATCATGGACCCTGCATGTGTGGGCTGCGTACAGTTGGAGTGATATGGGACGTCTAGATACGACTCGGAGAGGTGACACGTTCGTAAGCATCCTGTCTGATCACCTGCATCCATTCATGTCCATTGTGAATTCCGACGGACTCGGACAATTCCAGCAGGACAATGCGACACTCCATTCGTCCAGAATTGCTACAGAGTGGCTCCAGAAACACTCTTCTCAGTTTAAATACTTCCGTTGGCCACCAAACTCCCAAGACATGAACATTATTGAGCATATCTGGGATGCCTTGCAGCGTTTTGTTCAGAAGAGACCTCCACCCCCTCTTAGTCTTACGGAGTTATGGACATTCCTGCAGGATTCACGGCGTCAGTTCCCTCCAGCACAACTGCAGACATCAGTCGAGTCCACGCCACATAGTGCTGCGGCGCTTCCGCGTGCTCGCGGATGCCCTACACGATTTTAGACAGGTGTACCAGTTTCTTTGGTTCTTCAGTGCATGTTACTTTATATAAATGCATTATGTAGTTCTTACAGCTGTATTAGTGTGTTAGTTTTCTCACGTTTCTCTGTCGTTTTTCAGATTAGAAACAACTTTTGCGGTAAAAGTCTCGTGAGGTTAAATAAGTCTTTATTTATAGTATCGTTTCACAATAAACAAGATGACAGCTAGAAAGCAAGCCATTCAGACTGAACAGAAACCTGATACGACAGCTGACGTACGACCAGCAGCATAGCCACAAACTAGGGCAGAAGCTAACGAAGACGAAGATTTTTCTGTAACGTTATTACCAATGATGGAAAAATTAAACCGTGACCAAAACCATTTGACTCATATTTTCGACATAATGAGATATCATGCAGAGTTCCAGTTACGCGGTAGAAGACTGCGGTGCAGTCGCTCGCAATTGTTGGAGCTTTTTGTCGCAGCAGAAAGCACTGCTCGCCGAAACGTCGCAGACCACTCGTTGTCCGGTGCTACAAGTCAATGGAGAGGGCTACCCTCTCTGGAGGCATTTGTACCTGAGGGACAATGGTCAGTAGCCCAACCCTCCAAGGGCATACAACGATACTCGCCGCTGAGAAGACGAGAACAGTGTGTGAATTGACTCTGGGCGATCGACTTCCCTTAGCTCGTGGCCGCACGCCATGAAAAGCGACAAATATGCATGTTTTGACTTACAAATAATAACCTTATTGTGAACAGTAAATGATTACCTCACCTTTCGCCATTCATAACAGTCCGAATGGATCCGAGGCATTATACAGTCTTACTGAATTCATTGTCCTCCGGTGCATTTTCGTCTGCGGACGCTAACGTCTAGTCTACACGATGTATACGTCGTGTATGTCAGCAGACAAGGTGGCACCAGCGTAAACTCAGTTCTGTTGTTTTGCGAGTGCCGTAGTCGTGTGTAAAATGAAAGTATTGGCAGCTGTACGAGTTGCGGCTGAGTTAATGCGCATTTGCATAAAATCGCTGCATAAGACAAAAAATTAAAAAAAAGAAACTTGTCTGTGTTCGTGACTGGATAAAGAAAGGTGTCAGCTCAGTTGTTCAGCGATCTTGCTAGAAGATATTGTACTGGAGCACCCTATAATTTATCTTAGTCATCTATGCTACAATCTGTGAATGGGAGGCACTGCTGTGACATTTTAAATAAATTAATTTTGAATAAAGAATTCCACTTTCCAGATTTCTGTATCCTTTTCTACCGTCAACAATTTTCCTTACAATCAATCGACCAGCTAGAACCACGGGATTTTAGTCTTGTAGACGTGGAGTGTACCGCAACCAGATGTTTCGCTTGCCGTAATTTTTCTTAAATAATCTGTGTGAGGCAATACTGACCCTACGACTTACCTTAGAAGCTAGATTAAGGAAAGGCAAACCTACGTTTCTAGCATTTGTAGACTTAGTGAAACCTTTTGACAATGTTGACTGGAATACTCTCTTTCCAATTCTGAAGGTGGCAGGGGTAAGATACAGGGAGCGAAAGGCTATTTACAATTTGTACAGAAACCAGATGGCAATTATAAGAGTCGAGGGGCATGAAAGGGAAGCAGTGGTTGGGAAGGGAGTGAGACAGGGTTGCAGCCTCTCCCCGATGTTATTCAATCTGTATATTGAGCAAGCATTGAAGGAAACAAAATAAAAATTGGGAGCAGGTATTAAAATCCATGGAGAAGGAATAAAAACTTTGAGGTTCGCCGATGACATTGTAATTCTGTCAGAGACAGCAAAGGACTTAGAAGAGCAGTTGAACGGAATGGATAGTGTCTTGAAAGGAGGATATAAGATGAACATCAACAAAAGCAAAACGAGGATAATGGAATGTAGTCGAATTAAGTCGGGTGATGCTGAGGGAATTAGATTAGGAAATGAGACACTTAAAGTAGTAAAGGAGTTTTGCTATTTGGGGAGCAAAATAACTGATGATGGTCGAGGTAGAGAGGATATAAAATGTAGACTGGCAATGGCAAGGAAAGCGTTTTTGAAGAAGAGAAATTTGTTAACATCGAGTATTGATTTAAGTGTCAGGAAGTCGTCTCTGAAAGTATTTGTATGGAGTGTAGCCATGTATGGAAGTGAAACATGGACGATAACTAGTTTGGACAAGAAGAGAATAGAAGCTTTCGAATTGTGGTGCTACAGAAGAATGCTGAAGATTAGATGGGTAGATCATATAACTAATGAGGAGGTATTGAATAGGATTGGGGAGAAGAGAAGTTTGTGGTACAACTTGACTAGAAGAAGGGATCGGTTGGTAGGACATGTTCTGAGGCATCAAGGGATCACCAATTTAGTATTGGAGGGCAGCGTGTAGGGTAAAAATCGTAGAGGGAGACCAAGAGATGAATACGCTTAGCAGATTCAGAAGGATGTAGGTTGCCGTAGGTACTGGGAGATGAAGAAGCTTGCACAGAATAGAGTAGCATGGAGAGCTGCATCAAACCAGTCTCAGGACTGAAGACCATAACAATGACAACAATCTGTGTATGTACTCCTGTCATTTTAATTGAATGAATTTTGCTCTACATCTCAGATATTGACTATTTTAAGCGCAGCAACAAGTCGCTCTCGTTTATGTAGTCAGCATCATTAAACTCCTACACACACCTATGCACTGCATAGCAAAGCGAGCAATTTCCTGCGTTCCCCAATTTCATAAGTATTTCAGTTTGTTTACTCTCTGCCGACACACCTAGTCTCAATACTCATGCAACAAGTGTCGCCAAAGTTTGAACAAGCCGATGTTTAGTTTCAACGAGTTGCGTAAACGCGCGCCGCGCACGCGCCGTGGCTGGAAGCGCAGTTGTGTGCAACCCAGTTGTCGTGTAAACTAGGCTTAACACTCGGTCATGGATGGTACATGACCACCTCCACCCATAATTCTATGGCGACCATTTTTCATATAAAAAAATGGCTCTGAGCACTATGGGACTCAACATCTTAGGTCATAAGTCCCCTAGAACTTAGAACTAGTTAAACCTAACTAACCTAAGGACATCACAAACACCCATGCCCGAGGCAGGATTCGAACCTGCGACCGTAGCAGTCCCGCGGTTCCGGACTGCAACGCCAGAACCGCTAGACCACCGCGGCCGGCTTTCATATCAAAGAACGCTGTCAGAGGATAAAGAAGTGAAAAATGACAGATAAAAATCCTGTGATCTTAGAGAAATCGAACGCGAGACCATTTAAGCCTAGTTTACACGACAATAGGTTGCAGGCAACTGCGCTACCGGCCGCTGCGCATGCGCGCCGCAAGTTTGCGCAACTCGTTGGTGAAACTAAACACTTTCGGCGTGTTCCAGCTTTGGCGACGCTAGTTGCATGAGTTTTTGAGGTTATGTGTGTTCGTAGAGTGTAGACAAACTAAAATATGAAATGGGGAACGGAGAATAATGTTCGCTTTTTGGATATCTACGCTTTGCATAGGTGTTTGTGGGATTTCAGTGATGCTGATTACAAAAATAAGCAACATATTGCTGCCGCTGAGACCGTCATGTGCGATCTTAACATAGATGGTTTGACAATATCTGAGCTGCAGGGCAAAATTTATTGAGTAAGGGGCACATATACAACTGAATTAAGAAAAATACAAGCAAGTGTAACTCTAGCTGTGCCAATGCTCTCGTCTACAAGACTGAAATCCCGCCGTTCGATTTGGCCAACTCTTTGTTAAGCAATATTGTTGAAAGGAGGGAAGGCTATACAAATTCAAGAAGCTGCATTCTTTATTCAATATTCATCTATATCAAATATCGCTGCAGTGCTCCCCATTCACATATGTTAGAATTTTGAAATATTGCCACAGTTCAGAGAGTAGTTTGCAAACCATTCTCTTCTTAATGCGGCCTGCTTCGAATAATTATTGCTGTTAACGTGAATAATTATTACTGTTAATGTTAATAATTGTTGGTGTTAATGAAAAAGCGTCATCACCAACTAAAACCGCATCTTATAGCATGCCGAGTGTTCTCGATTGTAATGCACGCAATATGATACGTAATTTCAGCTTTGGCGAAGGTGCTTCATGCATTACAGCACCTTTATTCCTTATCGCATAATTAACTCTATTTAGAAGAAACGTGAACAGTTCTGGTGACATTCTAAGATAATTAAAAGAACTTCTTGGATCTTCCGTTATAAATTATTTCAGTAAGGATGCTGAGCAACCGACCTGACGTCTTTTCTTCATTCAGTCACGAATCGAAACACGTTTCTTATTTTTTTCTTATGCAGTGATTCCACACAACAAGCTTGAACTCCATCACAGCTCGTGCGACCTGCAGCTGCCAAAAGTTTCATTTCACACACGACTCAGGGACCCACAAAACGACGAAACTGAAGTGTATCCTGGTGTCGCCGTGTCTACAGTCATATATGAAACCACTTGCGTGCAACTCATTCCACACAACGAGTGGCGCAACCCAATGTCATCGTGCAAACTAGGCCTTAGATCTGTAGTCTATCTTACCACTGAGCCACAGAGCGATAAAGATCGAGCAGTTCATTTTTTCGGTAATTTAATGGCTGCTGTTGGCGCTTGCAGCATTTGTATGTTGGATCGAGTGATGTAGCTGCAGGTGTGCAGGAAGCACGGTTCTGGCAGCCAGGCCGGAAGGCCACCCGGTCCCCCTGTGTGTACGCATCAGCAGCCGTCCCTTCCGGGATCCTGCGCGCTACCGTGACGTCACGCCGGCAGTGCACCTGTGGAGGCCAGGTGAGGGCCGCCAGCACAAAGAAGCCGAGTCGACTATCGACTTCCCCTCCCCCTCCCTCCCCCTACCCCACCCCATTCCGGGCAAGTGGGTCTAACTACAATGCCAATCGATCATTACACCAACATTCTCACGCCAAATGAGCTTTATCGTGTGATGTGCTACATTTTCGTAACAATGAATATGGAGAGCTCGGTGAGTAGTATCGTGAAACAAAGAAAAGTTCTGTATTATTCGGGATCAATACAGGAGGTCAGACGTGGAGATGGCTTAGTTTTTTGGACCGGGGCTCCTTTTCCGTCGCATTCCACTGCCAAAAGATAAAGGAACTAATGTCCTATCTTGTGTATCTATTTGATCGCTTATATCACTCACAGGTCCCTCTTGTAAATCTGAGGAAAAACGTAAATACCGTTAAAAGCAGCGCACTCTGTTCGCCAAAGATTATAGGCGATGCAGTGTAATAGGCCTGCGAGCGCTAGGCGCTCTGAGAAAGAACAAGAAAATTATTCTATGCAAAACCATTCGTTAAACAAATATAATTATATTACTATCTCTGGCGCAAATCTTGGTAAATAATGGTCATGTGATATATAGAATATGGTAGACACTAGTTGTTAAAGGCCACCATATTGACAATACTGACGAATTTGTAAAAACCGTCTATACTGTGAAAAGATTCTTGACGACCTCCGAGAGTAAAAACAGTGATTTGTGTCCATACTATATGCAAATATACACTACTGGCCATTAAAATTGCCACACCAAGAAGATGATAAACGGGTATTCATTGGACAAATATATTATACTAAAAGTGACATATGATTACATTTTCACGCAATTTGGGTGCATAGAACCTGAGAAATTAGTGCCGAGAACAACCACCTCTGGCCGCAATAACAGCCTTGATACGCCTGGCCATTGAGTCAAACAGAGCGTGGATGGCGTGCACAGGTTCAGCTGCCCATGCATCTTCAACACGATACCACAGTTCATCAAGAGTAGTGACTGGCGTATTGTGACGAGCCAGTTGCTCGGCCACCATTGATCAGACGTTTTCAATTGGTGAGAGATCTGGAGAATGTGCTAGCTAGGGCAGTAGTCGAACATTTTCTGTATCCAGAAAGGCCCGTACACGACCTGCAACATGCGGTCGTGCATTATCCTGCTGAAATGTAGGGTTTCGCAGGGATCGAATGAAGGGTAGAGCCACGGGTCGCAACACATCTGAAACGTAACGTCCACTGTTCAAAGTGCCGTCATTGCAAACAAGAGGTGACCGAGACGTGTAACCAGTGGTACCCCAAACCATCATGGCGAGTGATACGCCAGTATGGCGATGACGAATACGCGCTTCCAATGTGCGTTCACCGCGATGTCGCCAAACACGGATGCGATCATCATGATGCTGTGAACAGAACCTGGATTCATCCGAAAAAATGACGTTTTGCCATTCGTGCACCCAGGTTCGTTGTTGAGTACACCATCGCAGGCGCTCCTATCTGTGATGCAGCGTCAAGGGTAACCGCAGCCATGGTCTCCGAGCTGACAGTCCATACCGCTGCAAACGTCGTCGAACTGTTCGTGCAGATGGTTGTTGTCTTGCAAACGTCCCCATCTGTTGACACAGGGATCGTGACGTGGCTGCACTATCCGTTAAAGCCATGCGGATAAGATGCCTGTCATCTCGACTGCTAGTGATACGAGGCCGTTTGGATCGAGCACGGCGTTCCGCATTACCCTCCTGAACCCACCGATTCCATATTCTGCTAACAGTCATCGGATCTCGACCAACGCGAGCAGCAGTGTCGCGATACGATAAATCGTAATCGCGATAGGCTACAATCCGACCTTTATCAAAGTCGGAAACTTGATGGTGCGCATTTCTCCTCTTACACGAGGCATCACAACAACGTTTCACCAGGCAACGTCGGTCAACTGCTGCTTGTGTGTGAGAAATCGGTTGGAATCTTGCCTCATGTCAGCACGTTGTAGGTGTCACCACCGGCGCCAGCCTTGTGTGAATGCTCTGAAAAGCTAATCATTTGCATATCACAGCATCTTCTTCCTGTCGGTTAAATTTCGCGTCTGTAGCACGTCATCTTCGTGGTGTAGCAATTTTGATGGCCAGTAGTGTAGATCAAATTTATTTAAGGTACATGTACATTTACGAATTGTACCAATTATCGTGAATCGTATGCTTACTTCTGGGTCACAAGGATCAGAGGATGATGGATGTGTAGGTAGGACCTGAACTCTCTAAATAGCCTTGTTTGGGAAAAACTTCTTTTATTCAATATTTTCATTTTTATTACAATACAGCGATAACGATAGCTACCATCCATCCTTCACCGAGAGTATTATACATGCATTATACAGCTACTTGTCACTTGCGGATGTCTATGTAAGTGCTATACGAAATTTTCAGTCACAATTAATAGTGATCCATGTTGAAGCCTTTCTAGCAGCCTGACAGACAAACTCAGCCAAAACAATTAATAACATTTCATTATCCCAGGAATCACCATCTACCTCAAGAGAAGGTATTCAGAGCATGAATATTTCATTACAGTGTTTACTGCCCACAATTAATAACAGATTTGGTGAACATATAATTTCATGTGTGGTGTCGACTCCCTGAATACAAACTTTTACACTATAGCTGTCACCACTGTTATCAAAAAATAAAATATTATATTGAAGTTATTGTAGTTTCGTGTAATGGAGTAAAGATGTAGAATACACTAAACAGGCAAATTGTACCATATGCATATCGCACTTTCATGATGATTTTTCGGAGGCATTGAGTTTTCCCATTTTGGCCCAGATGTGTTCCACTGGTTTTTTAGTTTAGCAGCTCGCAATGTAATCTTTTGGATCGTACTACTTATTGTAAAATAAAGTTTTTTCGTAGACGCCAGGAAAATGAGCGTAAGTAACAATATCAGTAATTTGTGTATAGGCAGACTATTGAATGAAATATTCAGAGGTTTACATTCTGAGAAAAAACGTGCTCATAAAATTTAGACACCACTAATAATTCTATTTCATAAGACTGGCACACTTTATATGAGCACATTTGCATTTTCATAACGAAAATTTGACTTCTTCCAAAATTATGTAATTTTGAAAATAACCTTATATAAAATTAATGTGCCATAAGACATTCAGTAGTTGAGAATGGAATGAGTCAGGGTTATTCCCCAGTGTTATTCAGTCTGTATATTGAGCAAACAGCAAAAGAAACGAATGGGAAATTTGAGAAGGAATTAGATTCAGTGAGAAGAAATGAAAAAAAACTTTGACGTTTACCACTGATGTTGTAATACTGTCAAACAAAGGACTTGGAAGATACCAGTTCAACGAAATAGACTGTGTGTTGAAAAGAGGTTATAAGATGAATATTAACAAAAATAAGTGAAGGATAACGAAATGTAGTGTGCGACAGTATCTATCGGTTACTGCTGCTGAGTAGTTGCATCCCATACGATACAACCGGTTACATCTTTACCTGCAGTTACTCACACTATATGTACCTGGGCTATGCACAGCTCCGTTTAAAAAGAAAAGCTCGTCGTAGTCGTAGGGTTGATCCGTGCATGTCCTATTTCATGCCCTGCATCTAATTTGCTGCAACTAATAACCTGTAGCTGTGATCCTGTAGTCAATTAATAAAATATAATTAATAAAATATACAAAAATACAAGATAAAACTTAGATGAATAATTAAATAACAATGTTCCTGTTCTAACATCTGTAATTGATTTAGAGGACAGAGAATTATGTTGAATAATGTCTATTCAAGAAAGGACATCTCAGATAAATGGGAAGTGGTCCTAGGGTATTCAGTTAACATACAGGCAAAATATATTGTCAAATGCAGTAAAGTTACATTGAGAGCATTACGAGATATGTAGCAAAATCCCCAAACTAAATAGTCTTCAAAGTTACGCGAAAACTAAGTCCATTTTGTAAAGACAATACACGAATTTTTCACCAGTTCAAAACAGTTAGGAGTTCAATATGACGATTTTCTGTATATCCGCAGTCCTGTAATACAAGTGGAGGAAGTCAGAGTCGTACTTTGGAGCATGTTCAGACCTCTTGGAATATAAAGTCCCTTGAGAAATTAAGGTATGGAAGTGGTCATTCACCACCCATATTCTATAACCCACTCTGTCAAAAACCACACAATACCACAGGCAAGTCTACCTTCTTCCAGAACGAACTTCCAAGTGTCCCCCAAACGCTCCAGTGAGCTATCCAATCGAAAAGTTCCAGTCTCCACTTGACTCCCTCCGCTACTGTCTGCTTTTCCATTGGCTGAAGGCCATCCCCACCCAAAACACATTGTTCTTATTTCTAAAGAGATGATTTGATACAGCTTGACCACTTGCTGGACTAAAGTAACATATTACAACAATATTTAAATAAAGAAATTTTACAAACATTCGGTCACACTCAAACATAAATAAAGGTTTTACCAATAATATGAGCTAGTATTCACTCACATTAAATGACACCGAATTGTCCATAAATTTTGACTCAATAGTTATTTATGCATTCTTGACAGTAGCGTCTTTTAGCTCTCTTTTCAGTTGTGGTTTCCACTAATACATACGAGTGACCACTTTTAAATTAGCACAGTTTTTTAATAGCACTTGAAATCAACATCTAAATAAAGTTACTGGGAAAATAGTAAACTGTTCATTAACTAAATACGCAAGTATAACAAAGTGTGAGGTATTCATGCTATATTCATTTGCTGTGTAACTGTGGAGAATATGATGTTCTGACAAACATTTGTGTAATAAAAAAGATATAAAATACGTCATAACTCAATATATAAAATAGATACAGATGAGTGGTTTTTGGGGATGATAGCTATCATACAATGCCATAATCTGAAATATCGTTTGTTGAAATCGCATGAAGCATTTAAAAGTTGTTAATTCAGAGGTTCATTGCGAAAATATTTAGTCACTGCAAATTATTAACTTTTGTTACTTTAAAGATACTGAAGTTTTTGTCATGTCGTTGGATGCTCCTCATTTTTCAGGGATCGCCGATGTATTCAGATTTCCATTAATATTTGATTGTAAATTATTATAGTCTCTCAAAAAGCTGTAAGAAGCCATCTTTCAGACTGCCTAACTCCCCGCAATTTTTGGTGCATCTCTTGCGCGAAGACTATGTTGACACCAGCCCTCCAAATTCCCAGCTTTGGGAGTCACCCATTTCCGGCGACGCGTTCGTTGCGAGGTGGGCAAGGAGACTGGTGCTTAACGTCGCGTCGATAATGAGGTCATTAAGGACGGAACACGAGCTCAAATTATGGAAGGATGGGGAAGGAAATCTACCGTACCATTTCAAATGAACCATCCTGGCATTTTCCGTAAGCGATTTAGGGAAACCCCGGAAAACTAAAACCCGGATGGCCGGACGCAGGTTTGAACCGCCGTTCTCCCAAATGCGGGTCCAGTGGCGCCATTGTCTCTGCACCTGAGATCGCCTGGGCCAACTGCATGATGTCCTCGTCCCGCCGAGTCTAACATAGCCCAGCATGCAAATTCGGCCCTGTTGAATACCAGCCCAAAGTGGGCGAATAACTCGCCCACATACTCGTAACGTTACACGTGGAACTACACTGAAGAGCCAAAGAAACTGCTACACCTGCCTAATATCGTGTAACGCCCACGCGAGCACGCAGAAGTGCTGCAACACGACGTGGCATGGACTCAACTAATGTCTGAAGTAGTGCTGGAGGGAACTGACACCATGAATCCTTTAGGGCTGTCCATAAATCCGTAAGAGTAAGAGCGGGTGGAGATCTCTTCTGAACAGCACGTTGCAAGGCATCCCAGATATGTTCAATAATGTTCATGTCTGGGGAGTTTGGAGGCCAGCGGAAGTGTTTAAACTCAGGAGAGTGCTCCTGGAGCCACTCTATAGCAATTCTGGACGTGTGGGGTGTCGCTTGTCCTGATGGAATTGTTCAAGTCCGTCGAAATGCACAATGGACGTGAATGGATGCAGGTGATCACACAGGATGCTTGCTTACGTGTCACCTGTCAGAGTCGTATCTAGACGTATGAGGGATCCCATATCACTCCAACTGCACACGCCCCACACCATTACATAGCCTCCACCAGCTTTAACAGTCACTGCTGATATGCAGGGTGCATGGATTCATGAGGTTGTCTCCATTTGAAACGAGACTCGTCCGACCAGGCAACATGTTTCCAGGCATCAAGAGTCCAATATCGGTGTTGAAGGGCCCAGGCGAGGCGTAAAGCTTTCTGTCGTGCAGTCATCAAGGGTACAAGAGTGGGCCTTCGACTTCGAAAGCCCATATCGATGATGTAACCGATCTAACAACTGCGCAAGACATTTGTCTTACACTCCTGGAAATGGAAAAAAGAACACATTGACACCGGTGTGTCAGACCCACCATACTTGCTCCGGACACTGCGAGAGGGCTGTACAAGCAATGATCACACGCACGGCACAGCGGACACACCAGGAACCGCGGTGTTGGCCGTCGAATGGCGCTAGCTGCGCAGCATTTGTGCACCGCCGCCGTCAGTGTCAGCCAGTTTGCCGTGGCATACGGAGCTCCATCGCAGTCTTTAACACTGGTAGCATGCCGCGACAGCGTGGACGTGAACCGTATGTGCAGTTGACGGACTTTGAGCGAGGGCGTATAGTGGGCATGCGGGAGGCCGGGTGGACGTACCGCCGAAGTGCTCAACACGTGGGGCGTGAGGTCTCCACAGTACATCGATGTTGTCGCCAGTGGTCGGCGGAAGGTGCACGTGCCCGTCGACCTGGGACCGGACCGCAGCGACGCACGGATGCACGCCAAGACCGTAGGATCCTACGCAGTGCCGTAGGGGACCGCACCGCCACTTCCCAGCAAATTAGGGACACTGTTGCTCCTGGGGTATCGGCGAGGACCATTCGCAACCGTCTCCATGAAGCTGGGCTACGGTCCCGCACACCGTTAGGCCGTCTTCCGCTCACGCCCCAACATCGTGCAGCCCGCCTCCAGTGGTGTCGCGACAGGCGTGAATGGAGGGACGAATGGAGACGTGTCGTCTTCAGCGATGAGAGTCGCTTCTGCCTTGGTGCCAATGATGGTCGTATGCGTGTTTGGCGCCGTGCAGGTGAGCGCCACAATCAGGACTGCATACGACCGAGGCACACAGGGCCAACACCCGGCATCATGGTGTGGGGAGCGATCTCCTACACTGGCCGTACACCACTGGTGATCGTCGAGGGGACACTGAATAGTGCACGGTACATCCAAACCGTCATCGAACCCATCGTTCTACCATTCCTAGACCGGCAAGGGAACTTGCTGTTCCAACAGGACAATGCACGTCCGCATGTATCCCGTGCCACCCAACGTGCTCTAGAAGGTGTAAGTCAACTACCCTGGCCAGCAAGATCTCCGGATCTGTCCCCCATTGAGCATGTTTGGGACTGGATGAAGCGTCGTCTCACGCGGTCTGCACGTCCAGCACGAACGCTGGTCCAACTGAGGCGCCAGGTGGAAATGGCATGGCAAGCCGTTCCACAGGACTACATCCAGCATCTCTACGATCGTCTCCATGGGAGAATAGCAGCCTGCATTGCTGCGAAAGGTGGATATACACTGTACTAGTGGCGACATTGTGCATGCTCTGTTGCCTGTGTCTATGTACCTGTGGTTCTGTCAGTGTGATCATGTGATGTATCTGACCCCAGAAATGTGTCAATAAAGTTTCCCCTTCCTGGGACAATGAATTCACTGTGTTCTTATTTCAATTTCCAGGAGTGTACATAGGCATTGCCGGCCGCAGCGTCCTATTCTGCCTGTTTACATATATCTGTATTTGAGTACACATGGCTATACGACCGCTACGGTCGCAGGTTCGAATCCTGCCTCGGGCATGGATGTGTGTGATGTCCTTAGGTTAGTTAGGTTTAAGTAGTTCTAAGTTCTAGGGGACTGATGACCTCCGATGTTTAGTCCCATAGTGCTCAGAGCCATTTGAACCATTTTGAACACATGGCTATACCAGTTTCTTTGGCACTTCAATGTAGTTCAGGGGATGTTGAGAGAATTAGATTTCGAAAATGTGTCACTAAAGCTGGTGGGTGAGTTTTGCTATTTGGGCAACAAAATAACTGATGACGGACAAACTAGGAAGAGTATAAAATGCTGACTGACATTAACGAGGAAAGAAGTCTGAAAATGAGAATTTGGTAGCACTGAATTCGAATTTATGTTTATATATGTGGTGATGGTTTTTCCTACAAATAAATCAACTTGACAGCAAACAATGATACCTTCAGTGTGGATGCACTCTTCGTTTACCTCTTGCGGGAATCACGCGAGGCTGCGAGCAGTTAGGATACTGGGTTTGGGAAACTATGTCTGTAGTGTGCGTGATGTCGGAATCTGGGTTGGATAAGAAGCGTGCTCCGATTGCTGAGGGCGTTAAGGCGACTGCTCATGATAAGCGGGAAATGCGGGTTCGAATCCTAGTCCGGCTCAAAGCTCCATTGTCAGGAATACTTTGTGCAGTTTGAGTCTGACCGTATTCGCAATCAGGAATACATTTCCTGTAGAGAACAAACGCTTTTGAAATTTGGTGCAACGGAAGAATGGTGAAAATTAGATGGGTCGAAATACTGAGTCGAGATAATGAGTCGAACTGGAAAAAAAGGAAGTTTATGGCTCAAAGTGGTTCAAATGGCTCTAAGCACTATGGGACTTGACATCTGAGGTCATCAGTCTCCTAGACTTGGAATTACTTAAACCTAACTAACCTAAGGACATCACACACATCCATGCCCGACGCAGTATCGAACCTGCGACCGTAGGAGCCGTGTGGTTCCGGACTGAAGCCCTAGAACCGCTCCACCATAGCGGCCGGCTACGTTTATGGCACAACTTGACTTAAAGACAGAACTTTTCCGTAGTACACATCCTGAAGTATGAAGCAATCGTCCGTTTCGTAATGGAGGGAAGTGTCATGGGAGCGGGGGGTTCAAATTATAGAGGGAAATCAAGGCTCGAACACAGTGAAGATCGCATTATTATGCAGAGATAAAGAGGCTTGCATAGGACAGACTAGAACGGAGAGCCGCATCAACCCAGTCTTTAGACTGAAGGCAACAACAACAACAGCAGCAGCAACAACTTCGCCTCTCCAGTAAGGTAAGCAAAAGTGCTTGTATGTAGCCTACACGAGGATGAGTCAAATGGAAACCTTAAATATTTTTTTAAATATTATTTATTATGCAGAAGTGGTACAAAGCTGTATCACTTTTCAACATAATTTCCGTCACGCTCAATGGAAGTCCTCCAGCGCTTACAAAGTGCATAAATTCCTTTAGAAAAAAATTCTTTTGATAGTCCGCGCAACCACTCCTGCACCACGTGGCGTACCTCTTCATCAGAACGGAACTTCTTCCCTACTATTGCGTCTTTGAGTGGTCCAAATATATGGAAATCATTTGGGACAAGGTCTGGCGAGTACGGTGAATGAGGACGACACTCAAAATGCAGATCTGTGATTGTTGCAATTGTTGTACGAGCAGTGTGGGGCCTTGCTTTGTCATGTTGCAAAAGGACACCTGCTCACAGCAATCCACGTCGCTTTGATATGATTGCAGGCCGCAGATGACTTTTTAGGAGATCTGTGTATGATGCACTTGTGACAGTGCTTCCTCTAGGCATGTAATGCTCCAAAATGACGCCTTTCTCGTCCCTAAAGAGAGACAGCATAACCTTCCCTGCTGATGGTTCTGTTAGAAACTTCTTTGGTTTTGGTGATGAGGAATGGCGCCTTTCCTTGCTCACTCTCTTCGTTTCCGGTTGGTGGAAGTGAACCCAGGTTTCGTCCCCAGCAAGGAAGCCATCACCTTCTCGTTCAAAGGGCCGAAGAAGTTCTTCTCAAGCATCAACACGGCGTTCTCTCATTTCAGAAGTTAGCTGCCGTCGCACCCATCTTACAGACAGTTTGTGAAACTGGAGCACATCATGCACAATGTGGTGTACTGACCCATGAATAATCTGTAAACATACTGCAATGTCATTCAGTGTCACTCGGCGGTTTCCCTTCACTATGGCTTCAATTGCTACAATGTTCTGTGGAGTCACATCTCGTTGTGCCTTACCTGGACGAGGAGCATCTTCCACTGAAGTCACACCATTTGCGAACTTCCTACTCCATTCGTAGACTTGCTGCTGTGACAAAACATGCATCACCACACTGAACCTTCATTCGTCGATGAATTTCGATAGGTTTCACACCTTCACTAAACAAAATTAGAATAACAGAACGCTGTTCTTCCCTGGTGCAAGTCGCAAGTGGGGCGGCCATCTTTATACTGATACTGCGACGGTATGTGTGCATCTGCACTACGCTGCCACCTACAGGCTATTCTGCACGCTGTTTGTAGCACGCTTACCAACTTACAGGACAAAGGCGCGAAATTGCGTTTTGTTATTACAAATTTAAGGTTTTCATTTGTCTCACCCTCGTATTTCGCGACCACTTGCTGGATGAGAGAGAAAGGTTTCAGTACCGAGCACTGTATTTATATCAGTGACATAAGTGTGTCTAAAGAATTCCACTCAGATCTCATAACACTGCACCTACGTTTTCGTTTTATTACGAACACGTTTTGTTGTTTCTGTGCACTCTGTTCTTGCAGCTTGCGTAAAAGAACTGGTTTTGAAATGGCTACTAGGGAGTAGAAAGCTAGAAATCACGTTGGCGACGCATGAATCCCGCGGGCGCCTCACCAATCAGTAACCGGAGCAGCGGAGAGCATTTCGCAACGTATCATTGGCAGCAGCCGCGGGGGAGCCGAGCTGGAAACTTTCAGCGCTATCTGACCCCCGCTTTTGGACGTCGGCCTATCGCGGCGCCCAACTGCGCACAATGGGACTCGTTTCAACATCTTTTCAGCTCTGTGCACTTAGAACTGGGATGGCTACGGTCGTGTGTAGAGACTAAAGCCTTCATGGCACTGCGTAGACAACCAACCACATTTACACTTTGAGAGATGCAAAATCTAAGTTTACATCTACAGGAGTAATTCGAAATAAAGTCGTTTAATACGAATAATCTAGCATTAGCTGTGTTAGGTACAGATATCTACATCTACATCCATATTCCGCAAGCCACCTGACGGTGTGTGGTGCAGGGTACCTTGAGTGCCTCTATCGGTTCTCCCTTCTATTCCAGTATCGTATTATTCGTGGAAAGAAAGATTGTCGGTATGCCTCTGTGTGGGCTCTAATCTTTCTGATTTTATCCTCACGGTCTCTTCGCGAGATATACGTAGGAGGGAGCAACATACTGCTTGACTCCTCGGTGTGCACAATTTGCTGGCCGCGGTGGTCTCGCGGTTAAGGCGCTCAGTCTGGAACCGCGCGACTGCTACGGTCGCAGGTTCGAATCCTGCGTCGGGCATGGATGTGTGTGATGTCCTTAGGTTAGTTAGGTTTAAGTAGTTCTAAGTTCTAGGGGGCTAATGACCACAGATGTTAAGTCCCATAGTGCTCAGAGCCATTTTTTGACTCCTCGGTGAAGGTATGTTCTCGAAACTTCAACAGAAGCCCGTACCGAGCTACTGAGCGTCTCTCTTGCAGAGTCTTCCCCTGGAGTTTATCTATCATCTCCGTAACGCTTTCGCGATTACTAAATGATCCTGTAACGAAGACCGCTTCTCTCCGTTGGATCTTCTCTATCTCTTCTATCAACCCTATCTTGTACGAATCCCACACCGGTGCACAGTATTCAAACAGTGGGCGAAAAAGTGTACTGTGTAACCTACATCCTTTGTTTTTGGACTGCATTTCCTTGGGATTCTTCCAATGAATCTCAGTGACATGAAATGTTTTGCTGGACCAGGACTCGAACCCAAAGTGCTGAAGACGATCGCTGGCGTAAAGTGGGAAATTCGGGTTCGAGTCTATGGTCTGGCACAAATTTTCATATATCATTAGTAGACAGTAGGCCTATGTCTATACCTAACATAGCCGATGCCAAGATATTCGCTTTCAGCGAATTTACTTCGAATTAATTTTGGACGGCTGTCAGTCATCACTAATGTTTGTTCATCCGTACATGTAAGTAAATATTACGTAAAGGCGATGAAATATTCATGTGTCTCGATTTCTCGTAGTCTCTTTCTCACTGGTGCGGGAATACAGAGTAAATCTGAGAGTATTAGGTGATGAATATAGGGGACTATAGTATAGGGATGTAGACAATGTGACATACGGAAGTTTGGGTTTGACTGTGAGGCTTGCACGGATAGCGGAAGCGGTTAACGAGACCGTTCACGATAAGTGGGAATTACGGTTTCGACTCCCTGTCCAGCACAAATTTTCATATCACTAAAAAGACATGCAAAGTAAATCTACGTGAGTACTCAGTACTTTACACTTAAGTTTTGGCAGAGGGTTCATAAATCCACTTTCAGACTATCTCTCTACCGTTTCACTCTCGAACAGCACGTGTGAGAAATGAACACCTAAATCTTCCCGTGCGAATACGGATTTACTTTATTACGACGGTCGTTTCTTCCTGTGTCGAGGAGAGTAAGCAAAACATTTTAACACTCGGAGGAGGAAGTTGGTAATTAGAATTCGGTGAAAAGATCTCGCCGCAACGAAAAAAATCTTTGTTTAATGATAGACACCCCAACTCACTTATCATATCCGTGATAATCTCTCCTCTGTATCGCGATAATACAAAGCGAGTTGCCTTCTTTGAATTTTTTCGATGTTCTCCGTCAGTCTTATCCGGTAAGAATCCCATACCGCCCAGTGGAACTCCAGAAGAGGGCGGACAAGCGTAGTGTAGGAAGTATCTTGCGTATATCTTCTAAGTGTTCTGCCAATAAAATCCAGTACTTGACTTGCTTGCCCCACTACATTTTCCAGTGTGATGATTCCAGTTTAAGTTTTTAAATGAGTAAACCGCCATTTGACTATGTATTATTATTTTTATCTTCGGGCCGGCCAGAGTGGCCGTGCGGTTCTAGGCGCTACAGTCTGGAGCCGAGCGACCGCTACGGTCGCAGGTTCGAATCCTGCCTCGGGCATGGATATGTGTTAGTTAGGTTTATGTGTTAGTTAGGTTTAATTAGTTTTAAGTTCTAGGCGACTGATGACCTCAGAAGTTAAGTCGCATAGTGCTCAGTGTCATTTTTTATCTTCGGTGTTATCCAGATTTCGGATTTTATGTCACTATCAGGCACAATGCTAAAAGTTGTTAGACCATTACTAAGTCATGTCTGTTAAGGCAGTCATTGATAGTTACATCTTAAAGACATGTGTTAGCCTTTTTGGATCCTTTCGACTGCTAATGGTATAAAAGCCGAAATCTAGATAGTACAAAAGATAAATATATTGATGCACAGTCAAATGACGGTTTTGAGCCGTGCACGGCTCGCGTTTATCCCATTTATTGTTTGTCATCTTCTATTACGGTACTGCCGCCTCGGCTTCTTATTCCATTTACTGGCATCACTAACTTCCTGCCTTACTTGCCCGTGAGCTGCAGCAGCAGCGCGTATCGGTAAGTGCACTGTCGTACCGTCTCTGGGGCGACCGATAGTATTTCCGGGCCGTCGTGTGTCTACCAGTCAGTTCAGGACGGACCAGCAGTGCAGTCGTGAAGTCGGGGACGGAGCGCACGTGAGGCGCCGACAGCCACAGTTCGTCGACCGCTGACGACACACATGAACTGTCTGTCCCACGGAGGGAGATAGGTGCGGGACGACCTTTGGTTGGTCGTTCGGTTGGTCGTCTCATCGGCCGACGTATATTTGGTCCTTTCACCGTTTCCAGGCCTGGGAAGTCGGTCGGTGGGCGTGGAGCAGCGAGGAATTCTCCACAGGACGTAGTTTGACCAGGCCCGCTGGCGGTCTCTACGCGATGTCGGAGTGTGTGTGGCTGTTCCCATTGCTACGAGGTCCGTGGCTCACCGACCCTGGACACGAAAGTTGAGTTTCGATTCAACCTACCAGCATGTCAAGACTGTTCACATTGTGTCGTCTGGAGTTCGTTGTCGGCTGTTGGGATATTCCCGCGAGCAACAACGTGGTTTTCAAGTTGGAAAATTCTATCCACCCTACGGTGGAGTTTCGCTGTATTTGGTTATTTGAATTGAAGTGCACCAGCGAAATCTTCTGCCTTGTGGCCGTTAACGTAAATTTCAGGCAGTGTTGTTCCCTCATCGTATTGTTGCTGTCCAACACGGTGTGTAGTTTGACAGCTCCATGTATGGTTGGTTGTGGTCGTCAATATCTTCTATGTTGTTCCGTTGGACTCCCTGTTGTGCCCTGGTCGGGTGAAGTGGAAGTTATCTTGTCGGTGGGTCCGTTGACTGTCGGTCGGTTGGGTTGTCGTCGGATCACGAATGATTGGCCTGACTGCCTGTCTCACGTAAGCGAGCATTAGTGTTAGGCTGACCCTCGAACATCTGAGCGCCCTTGGGTGTACTGCCGCTTTTTTAAAATTTGTTCTTCTTGTTTGTACTTGTATGGCTTCTAGCCGATTTGTTTTTTTAATTAAGCTTGTTTTGTCCTTAAGGTGTAAGATTCTTTAGGCCTTCAGCCTAATTTAAAGAACTGTTTCACGTAAGACCTTTGGCATTTTAAAGGTTTTAATACTGTTGAATTTTAAGTGTTGGACCTTCAGCCGATTTTGAGTTTGAGTTGATTTGCTCTTAAGTCCTTCAGCCTAAATTAAAGAACTGTTTCATGTAACGCTTTTGGTATTTAAAAAAAAAATAATGTCATGGAGTTTTAAGTGTTAGGCCTTCAGCTGATTAGAATTTAACTTGTTTGCTCTTGAAGTGTCTGATTCTTTGGGCCTTCAGCCTAACTAAAGAACTATTTTAAGATAAGGTTTTGCCTTTTTAATTTCTGTTTTGGTTGAGTTTTGCCTAATTAAGAAGTGTTTTACGTCAGGCCTTTGATTTTTTCTTAAAATAAAATCTTAATGTTGTTTAGCCTTAAGTGTTGGGCTTTCAGCCGAATTTGAATTCAAACTTTTCTGATTATACTGTACTTGCGTTTTAAGTCATTGGCCTTCAGCCGTTGTTAAATTAAAGTTGCTTTCAGCTGATAATTAAGTCCCAAAGATTAAAGCTGTGTGTTAATTTTTTTTTTGGCGGGGGGGGGGGGGAGGGCGTCGGTTCTTGTAATGTTTGATAAAATAATAAAGTTGTATGTTCGAGTGTAACTGACAGTCCTTATTTTGGCCCTTTCCACAATTTAGACTACCTGTCCTGCCCTGCGGATTAAGCTTGGCGTCTCAGGTTTACGCTTTTAAAAAGTATTGCATGACTGTGGGTCAACGCCATCAAAAGCCAGTTAAGTTGTTTGTAATTGTAACCCTCAGGTATTTAGTTGAATGTGCAACCTTTAAATTATTGTTAGTTATCGTGTGATTGAACTTTAATATAATCTTTCACTAATCATGTGGAGGACTAACACTCTTTACTGTGTAACGTCTACGACCACTTTTCGCACCATGTAGATATCTTGTCCAATCATTTTGCAAATCGTTTCCACCTTCTGATCACTTTACTAGACTGTAAACGACAGCGTCATCTGCAAATAATATAAGAAGGATGCTCATATCGTCTCCTAAATCGTTTACGTATATTTCGAACAGCAGTGGTCCTAAAATACCTCTTTGGGATACGCTAGATACCACCTCGGTTACGCTAGATGATATCCCGGCAATTTCTATGAACTGTGACCTTTCAGACAGAAAGTCACGAATCAACTCGCACAGTTCAGACAATATTCCAAACGCACGCAATTTGATTAGAAGCCACCTGTGAGGAACGGTATCAAAAGCTCTCTGGGATTCTAGAAACTTGAGATTCCTTGTCGACTGCACTTATTACTTCGTATAAATAAAGTTCCAGTTGCTTTTCACAAGAAGGATACTTTGTGAATCTGTGGAGGTAATGTGTCAATAGATCGCTTTCTTCGAGATACTTCATAACGTTAGGACACAGTGTATATTCCCCAATCCCAGCACAGACCGATGCAACATGACACCCTGAAAGACAAGGATCAAGGCAGATGCAACAATCCTGGAGTTTCAAAAAGTGTTTGAGTCGGCACCACAAAAAAAAAAAAAAAAGGTTCAAATGGCTTTGAGCACTATGGGACTTAACATCTATGGTCATCAGTCACCTAGAACTTAGAACTACTTAAACCTAACTAACCTAAGGACGTCACACAACACCCACTCATCACGAGAGAGAGAAAATCCCTGACCCCGACGGGAATCGAACCCGGGAACCCTGGCGCGGGAAGCGACCACAAGCTGCGGACTCGGCACTACAGCTACGTTTAATAACAAAAGAACAATTACATAAGGTATCAAGCAAAAACTGTTACTGGGTAGTGGATTGCTTTGTAGGGAAGTGGAGGGTTGTCGACAGAAGTAAAAGTAACTTCAAGCTCTCTCCAGGGAACTGTATTGGGACCCTTGCTGTTCACTTTGTATATAAATGACATGACAGACATTACTACTGATAAACTCAGACATTTTACAGATGCCACAGTTGTCTTCAATAAAGTTTTACATGAAAAAGCTGCACAGTAATCCAATCATATCTTGATAAGGTTTCAAAGTGGTACAAAGACAGACAACGTGTTCCAAATGTACAGAAATGTAAAAATGCGCGCCTTACAACACGCAGAAAACTTTTATCGTACGATTACAATATTAATAAATCAATGGAGTCCATCAACTCAAACGAGCATCTGGATATAAGATTTTTTGGGGGTATAAAATTGAATTACATAGGTTCAGTTGTAGGTAAAGCTCACTGCACACTTTGGTTCATTGGCACGCCACTGTGAAAACGCAGTCTGTCCGCAAAGGAGACTGCTTGCAAATCACTTACGTTGGTCAAGTGTGTGGAATCGGTACCAGATAGGAGTAACACGATGTACTGAACGTGTAAAAGGATGGATGTCACGTATAGTCGCATCTTTGTTCGACACACAGGATAGCGTCATGATAATGCTGATAACCCCAAACTCGCAGACTCTCGAAGATTTGACCCCAATTATTTCAAGAAAGCCTACTTAACAAGTTTAGGCTAATTACAGTGTGCACAGCGGCATCGATAATTCTTATCGCGTTCCATACGCTTTTGGAAAGTGTTCCGCATACACTTCACAATGGCTTTCAGAGCATGTGTATGGATGTAGATGTGGATGCGCAGATGCCGGAATCTTCCCACTGCAGGCGGGGAGAGACAACAGTCGGTGCACCAATGTGCGGTTCTGTTTGTTTATGGTTCGTTTTACTATCGATGGTTTTCCAGAAATTGAGTTTTTCTCACGCATTAACATTTGATTCAGCGTTACCGCTGTGGCAGGTTGGTCTGACGAGACGCACGTGGAATCTGTGAAGGTTTGTCTGGGAAACAAAAAAGGCAACTCCGAACAAAGTCAAAAAATTTCGTTTGTACTTGCAACGGTTGCACAACGGAAGGTTGTGGAAGAAGTGGGGTTCTGAGGCCCTTAAGATGCCGAAGCAGTCCTGGGCCTTTTGCGAGTCTGTTTCCTACATAAACAGTATGCGTCAACGAAAGAAAATAAAGGGCACTGAAATAGCTGCTTCCACTGAGCGCTACAGAATCACATGCTTGCCGACCAGAGCGGAAAATCCCATCTCACTTCCTTACTGCGAGCGAGACCAAACCACTAGTGTCTAGAGCTGGAAGTAAACAGACGAAATGGAAGAGGAATTCTCGTCTGCATATTATGTCAGCGTGACGTTTCTGTACGCACCAAACCTCACCCTGTATATATAAATACATTATAAGACAAAAAAAACTACTCAACACGAAGGAGCTATTAAAATGAGACGCAAATCGGTAGATGTGATTTACATACACAGACAAACATATTATTTTAATTTGAGAAAAATTGGATGACCCATTCAAGAGAAAGAGTTTCACGAACTGAGTAAGTCAGTAAAGTGTCAGTCCACCTTTGGCGCTTGTTGTAGGATGTCCTGAGGGATATCGTGCGAAATTCTGTCCAATTGGCGGGTTGTATCGTCAAAATTCCGAGCTGTTTGAAGGGCCGTACCCTTAATGGTCCAAACGTTCTCAACTGGGAAGAGATCCGGCGACCTTGCTGGCCAAGGTAGTGTTTGGCAAGCATGAAGACAGGCAGTAGAAACTTGTTCTATGCGTTCGGGCATTATCTAACGGTAATGCTGTAAGCCCACGATGGCTTGCCATTGAAGGGCAGCAAAACGGGGCGTAGAATATCGTCGACGTATCACTGTGCTGTAAGGGTGCCGTGAATGACATAGATGTTCTGCTATGAAATGAAATGGCACCCCAGACATCACTCCTGGTTTTCGGGCCGTATGGCGGCCGACAGTCAGCTTGGTATCCCACCGCAGTCCGGAGCGTCTCCAGACACGCCTTCACTGGTCATCAAGGCCTGGAATTTCATTGACTGGCTGGAGAAGAACTGGCTACAGCTATGAGTTCCGCTTCGAAAAGAGCCCCAGACTGTCGACCGACATACGGCCCAACAACCAGGAGTGATGGTCTTGGGTGGCATATCATTTCATAGCAGGACCTTTATGGTTGTCATCCACGGCACCCACACAGCACAGCGGTAAGTCGACGACATTCTACAAGGTGTACAACTTTCCCTCCACCGTTTTTTCCCCAACATTTGAGGCTTTAATGAAACAAACTGGTTACACATGTATCATTCAAAGTATTTTCCATCGCTGGCCACTACTTTCTCCCATCTTTCGGGCAGTGTACGAATCCCGCGTCGAAAAAATTGTTCATCTTTTGAAGCGCTCCACGAATCGATCCAATTTGCGACTTCTTCATGAGATCGGAAGTGTTGGTCAGCCAAGCCATGCCCCACTGATCTAAACAGGTGATAGTCAGAGGGAGCAATGTCTGGAGAATACGGCGTGTGGGGCAGGACTTCTCATTTTAACATTTCCAAGTACGTTTTGACCTCTTTTGCAACGTGGGGTCGAGCGTTGTCGTGCTGCAAAATCACTTATTCGTGCCTCTCACTGCATTGCCGCCGTTTGTCTTTTAATGCTCTGCTCAAACACATTAATTGCCTTCGATAACGAGCACCTGTGACTGTTTCACTTGGTTTTAACACCTCATAGTACACGAGGCCGAGCTGGTCCCACCAAATGCAGAGCATGATCTTGGAGCTGTGAATATTCGGTTGTCGACGTGGTAGCATGGTCGGGACATCCCCATAATTTTTTGCGTTTTGGATTATCGTAATGAACACATTTTTCGTCTCCAGTCACAATGCGATGCAGAAATCCCTTCCGTTTTTGCCTCCGAAGCAACTGTTCACAAACACACAAACGCCGTTCAATGTCTCTTGGTTTCAGCTCACAAGGGACCCAAGTTCCTTCTTTCTGAATCATGCCCATAGCCTTGAAACGCTTTGAAATGGCTTGCTGTGTCACTCCCACTAATCATGGCAATTCTTCTTGAGTTTGACGCGAGTCTTCACTCAGCAAAGTCTCCAATTCAGCATCTTCGAAAACATTCACTCTTCCACCACTATGCCGGTCTAAGACGTTAAAATCACCGTTCTTGAAGCGCTGAAACCACTCACGACACGTTCTTTCACTAATAGCGTCCTTGCCATACGTACTTGAGAGCATTCGATGAGACTCAGCCGCTGTTTTCTTCATATTGAAACAAAACAGTAACACCTCCTGCAAATGACGAGAATTAGTCTCATAAACTGACATTTTCATTCAAGAACAACTTTATGATGCAGACACAAATCGACCAATGTTTGAATGAGGTTACGTTGACGGAGGTCCAAGCTAACTGCCTGACGTCTGCGATTGTTTCTTTCGACCGCTACTTACCGTTGTCGCCACCTATCGGCAAACGACGGAAGCAAAGTTGTACACCTTTTATATCCCGCTTTTTTGCCCTTCATGGCAGTCTACCCTGTGCCTTTATTTCAGCTACATAATGCCCGCCCGCACTTGGTGATAGTTTGTACTGCTTGTCTTCGTGTTTGCCAAATCCTACCTTGGTCATCAAGGTCGCCCCGGATCCCTCCCTCCCCAATTGAGAACGTTTGCAGCATTATGGGCAGGGCCCTTCAACCAGCTCGGCATTTTGACGATCTAATGCGTCACGCACCAAATGGACAGAATTTGGTACGATGTTCCTCAGGCCGCACTTCAACAGTTTTCTCAGTGTATGCAAAGCCGAACAACTACTGGCAATGGGGACACAGGTGGACCTACGCATTATTGAGTTGTTCAGTTTGTGAAGTACTTTCTGTTAAATAAACCATCCAGTTTGCCTGAAATTGTAATCATTTGTTTGTCTGTACATGTACATTACATCTACTGATTTTCATCCCGTCCCATTCGGATGATTCCTTTCTTGTGTGCCCCTTTTTTTTGTCTTAGCGTTTATCTTAGTGAAGTAAAATATCGAAAGACTCACGACCGGAAAGAGATTAAATTTGTGATATTTAATATAGAAACAGAAAAACAGTTCGTACTGTTCTGTAAAATTATATTTATTTGATAACGATCCAGCTCTCGGCTTCTATGGCTTATTCAAATGACAACCCAACGTCGCAAACACAGATAACATGATGTGCGACTTATGCAGATATTATTTGCACATAAGATACAAAAACGACATAGTTTATTCACATAGGAAAAATTACATTTTTTGTCACACAGTAATAATTACATTTACAAAAAAAAGGAGGGTTGGTGTAGGAAACAAAGCTTTTATGTGGAGATACATTTAACAACTAATGAATTCAATTTACACTTTCAATGCAGTACTAACGAAAACTAAATATTTTTAATGTGGAGATACATTTAGCAACTGATGAATTCAATTTACGTTTTCAATGCACTAGTAACGAAAACTAACGAAAGCCTCATTTAACAATGGAAAATGGAAAATGAATCTGATCTTTTAATGCTAAGGTAGCATTATGTGTCAACTGTTTGTTGATTTCCAGTATTTCCAATAAAGTCATCTCCCTGCTTTTCTTAACAGATGGTAAAACTTCACATTCTATATCATATGAACGGTTTTCTGTTAAAAGATAATCAGCAGAGGTAGAATCTTTGTTCCTTAATCTCCAGCATCTCTCATGTTCAGATAACGTAACTGCCACAGCTCTGCCTGACTGACTAATATATACCTTTTCACACTGCTTACAAGTGATGCTATATACATTTCTCTGTGCTAAGAGTGGCTATTTGTCTTTACTAATGAATAAAAATTTTGATGTGCTGTTGGTATTATGAAATGTAGGACTGTAGTAGCGAGACTTTAACTTTCCTCAAGGTTTTCTCAGATATTGCCAGTATATGGGATTTTGTCACCAGGCTTTCTAATTGCTGACTGATTGCCGGTGGCCAGCGTACAGAAGTCGAGTGATTTTAGGCATTTCCTTTTTTCATAGTGTATTATCACTCAGGGCAGAGCTACAGCCGTTGCTGGAAACGACATGTTTGATGGTGTTTAGTTGTATTTCAACGACTGATTCAGATAATGGAACAGGTGCGAGGAGACGCACCATCGAAAGAAAAGCTACATGTTAGTGGCTGTGTGGATGGTGGGAGCCTGGAGAGTTTAATGCATCTGTAGCTATATTTCTTCTGTAAAGGCTAAATAAGTGTCTTCTTGTACTAATATCCATATTAAGGTACAAGAAATTTATAAGAGAGCCTCCCTGCTCCACTGTAAAGTTGAATTTTCCAATGTTACTAGTTTATATGTTGCAGTAATGTATCTAAGTTTCTAGTGCTACCGATCCACAAACACAGTGCATCATCCACATATCTGAAAAGGTACTTAATTTTTGCAATTCATAGGCTCTCTTTGTAGGAAAATTTGTTCGAAATTGTCCACGAAAATTTTAGATAGTATAAAAGCAATTGAACGGAATGGACAGTGTCTTGAAAGTAGGATATAAGATGAACATCAACAAAAGCAAAACGAGGATAATGGAATGATGTCGAATTAAGTCGGGTGATGCTGAGGGAATTAGATTAGGAAATGAGACACTTAAAGTAGTAAAGGAGTTTTGCTATTTGGGGAGCAAAATAACTGATAATGGTCGAAGTAGAGAGGATATCAAATGTAGACTGGCAATGGCAAGGAAAGCGTTTCTGAAGAAGAGAAATTTGTTAACATCGAGTATAGATTTAAGTGTCAGGAAGTCGTTTCTGAAAGTATTTGTATGGAGTGTAGCAATGTATGAAAGTGAAATGTGGACGATAAATAGTTTGGACAAGAAGAGAATAGAAACTTTCGAAATCTGGTGCTACAGAAGAATGGTGAAGTATAGATGGGTAGATCTCATAACTAATGAAGAGGTATTGAATAGAATTGGGGAGAAGAGGAGTTTGTGGCACAACTTGACTAGAAGAAGGGATCGGTTAGTAGAACATGTTCTGAGGCATCAAGGGACCACCAATTTAGTATTGGAGGGCAGCGTGGAGTGTAAAAATCGTAGAGGGAGACCAAGAGATGAATACACTAAGCAGATTCAGCAGGATGTAGGCTGCAGTAGGTACTGGGAGATGAAGAAGCTTGCACAGGACAGAGTAGCATGGAGAGCCGCATCAAACCAGTCTCAGGACTGAAGACCACAACAACAACAACAGGACTAAGAGGGGAACCCACAGCTAATTTATCAGACTGGCTATAATTCTTGTTTTGAAACTGGAAGTAATTCTGTTTTACACACGTTTGAACAGCATCGATGATGTCATGTAATTGTCCAGGATTTACTTTGAATTCGTGGAAAACTTCTGTTAATATGTTTATACATTCATTAGTAGGAACATTTGTAAAGAAGCTAGTGACGTAGAACGACACTAGTTTAGAACTGGGTGGCATCTGCATGTCTTTAATTTTATCAGCAAGAGGCACAGAATTATTGATAAAAAACTTACGTTTAAAATTCGTTTTCTTTTTAATAGTATAATCTAACTCTTTCGCTAGTAGTATTTCTGCTGCTGAGGAGGCGCACCTCCTGCAGCCCAGCTGTGGCGTGGCGCTTTGGAAGACAATCCGGTGTTACTGCCTAATAAATGTGTTATTGTCAATAATGTTTTCTTGGTGTTCTCGAGTGTAACTAGGTTCTCACGACCGCATCTCGCCCAGCTCTCTCCTGCTGACTGTCGGAGTCTGGGACCGGACTCCTATACTATACTTTTTCACACTGCTTGCATGTGATTTTTTACACACACAACTCTGTGCCAAGGGTTGCAGGTTGGCTTTACTACTAAATGAAAATTTTGGTGTGCTATTGGTATTATAAAATGCAGAACTGTAGTAGCAAGACTTTAGCCTTTTTGTAAGGTTGCCTGAAATGTTGCCAGTATATGACATTTTGCACCAAAGATTGTAACTACTGACTGATTGCTGTTGGCATACGGAAGTGGTGTAATTTTACACATTTCCTTTTTTCATAGTATATTATTAGTTAGAGCCGAGTTATAACTATTTCTGGAAGCAATATATTTGATGGTATGTAGTTCTGCTTGAAAGGAATTTTACATAATGCAAATTTATGAAGCGACGCACAGCTGAATGGAAAGCTTCATGTCTGTGGTTGGATGCTGAGAGCTAGCAGGGGTTAATGCATCTGTATCACGTTTTCTCTGAAAATACAGTGCAGATAATACCTGCATAAGTTACAGATCATGTTTATCTGTGTTTGCGACATTCAGATGTCACCTAAAGATGGCCTAAGAAGCCAAAATCCGGTTCGTGACCAAATAAATGTAATTTTGCAGAACATTAGGAACGTTTTTCCTTTTCAATATTGGTATCATATTCTGCCAAGCACCGCCGGAAAATTCGGTGAATGTTATAAAGTGTACTAACAAAGTGCTTTTAATTGTCATGTACAAGAGATTATTGAAACAGAAGCTAACAGCCATACAACATTTTATATTCGACAGGGAATGTTTTCATCGGAAAGTTACTCCGAAATACGTCAACATTAAATCAAAGTTTTCTTCCTCAGCTGCAAAGGAAGTTATGAAGATCTGCAAGAGAATATGGATCAGAGAAGAAATGTGAAAACTGGAACATAATCCCTCACAATGTAAGTTCACATTTAAAAGTTTGTCACATGTTTATCAAGACAGTCACACATCTGTGCGACTTCGACACTCTGCTATTATCCATCACTGCTCCAAAACAAAAACTGTCACATTTAAAAAAAGATAAACCGTTGACAGCACCTGCTCACAATCAACAGTTAGCTGATCGAACACATCTAGTAGTCCTCGATTTAAAAACAGCTGCTGCTGTTAGTGACGAACTCTCAGCTCGGTCCACCAGCGGGAGGACTGTGTCCTGGGAGCCATCCGCTACACATGTACGTACACAGACAGCAAACATAGCAAACGCACTGCAAATGTGGAGTATGTGGGTGGAAGCGACTGGATGCATTCGAGTAGTGTGCTATACTATGCCGACCGACCAGAAAAATAGTACATTTTCGCTAGTTGTTGGCGCCTGTACTACATTTACAAGCAATTTCACAACACAGAACGAGAAATGATGTCATGATCGCATGGGTAGAAGTGACGTAAAATCGATAGAATTACGAAAAATGACTGAAAATACGTATAAATTGAGGGAAAATATACCAAAAGGTGGGGAAATTGAGGAAGTACTTACATGTCTTCTGGTTAGTGCAGAAAAATTCTTGTACATGGGAACGAGTATGCGTCAGCAAGAGGAATCCGAGAAAACGTTGACATGGAAGTCCCAGGAACCAGAGAAACAGACACTTTTTTTCCATCGAGGCAGCATTCTGCGGTACGTCTATTGAGGTAACAGTGATGCACGCGAGTTGACTGCTGCATTTGACGCTTTCCAGGAAAACAGAGAACCATCTGCCTCTGAACTTACTTGCACCTGCGTTAATGGATGACAGAGAGTGGATGGAGTGATCGGTTGTGCTGGAGTTATAACGAGGTATGACTTAATGGTAGACTGATGATGCATTCTAGAGAAGGAGGGAGATGCTGCTGCAGGTCATTTGAACATTTTCTTAACGTTGTTCTGTCAGGTTGCATCAATTGTGTGATATAGCCTGCTTTCGGCTCATACACAACTGCGGTTCTGTGTGTGGCTTAGTGAATGGAAAGGTCTTTTGAGGTACGGGAATGTAGCTGACCTAACGGTGTCATCCCCTAGTCGACTAAATAGTGAACTAATACTAAGTATGTGTTGGACAGCCTTCGTGTTCGTGTATGTTCCCTGTGGAAGTTTGAGAAGATTCAATACAGGTGTGTGTTTGCGCTGGATCATTATTCCCTCCCATGTAAATTTCCCAGTTGACTGCTTCTGCACATTCCCGCCTTTATTTGCTTGAGAAAACATCGACTGTGGTGTGCGCATGTAGCAGGTGAAAGATGAGTGGAAGACACGTTTGCTGGTTCTCTAGGCATGAGAAACACCATAGTTGACTCTGTAAATTATAAGGATGATTTCGAATCTCCCTAAAGTTTTGGGTTTCTAGAGAAATTACTTTCAGTCTATATCTTCGCAATTATACTGCATAAGCGATATTGGTATGTGCTTGATATCAAGATGTATCGCGAAAATGGTATGATATTCTGGTGAACCATGTGAAAATACATATGTTCTTGTAATCCCAGAGTCTGGAGATGGGTGCAGAAACCAAGCAAGCAGGCTGGTGAGTGCCAGAAACAGTAGCACCTTTGTGCCAAGGGGAACCGACCCAGCATTCGTACAACAGTCTTCGCGGTATATGTACGAGAGTCTGATGGTCAATAGCTATATGCAGGATGCAGAAGTGGTGATTTTGTAAGTCGTAGGATACGAATTGCGTGTTTACTACATCGAAACGGTATGTGTTGATATATAGCCAGGTTGGAGGTCGGTTTCACGATGAAATATTCAAGCTTCCGTCGTCAGTGCCTTAGCAGTCTAATTGAGGAAGTGGCTTTCCTTCTTTGACGATCTGTAGACTACTTTTGCAGGGTTTAACTGTCATTGAAATATGGCGATCTGCGCAAAATAGTTTTATCGCTGAAAGTCTCGTCTGCAGAAAAAAAACCGGACAGTGCTTCCACACTGGCAGCATCAGTAATTTGGCGGGTATATTCAGTAAGAGCCAATCAGAATGCTCCATTCATTCACAAGACATCCTTTGTGCTGGGACGTAGAAGCCTCTACGGACTGGTTCGAAGAAGATGGGGGCAAGGTATCTACATGTTCAAGTGTTCAAAGACAAGTTGAAACAGACCATCCACCTATGGTGGGATGATGTCCCTCAGCCACCATTGTGGGATTAGGACATCTCCAGACCAATAGCTGTTGGACACTGAAAATTCCAGTCATTTTTCTCTTCTTTAGGACAGCACTTCGAATTCTGTTCACGTAATTGTTTTGATTTTCACGTCTGTGCTTAGATAGTGCTCTCTTTCCAAACAGCAAGAATGCTTTTTCGATTAACGGTATTTTCAAAAGCATGCATATATGTGATGAAAGCTTTTAGCGGTGAGAACGTTACCATTTCTGAGACATTTGTTGAAAGGAGTATGTCACGATTTCCAAGAAGGGTAGTATGGGATGCCTCGTTAGGACCACTATCAATTAAATAAACATCACGATATCCAGGAAGGGTAGCATTGGATGCCTCGTTAGAACCACTAGGAAGAATACATTCAGTGTTATTCTGGACTATTTCCGCAAACGGGTCCTCTTAGGGCTAGAATTTCCATGTAGACAAGCTGAGACATCACAAAAGCTTCTACAACAACAAAAGCGACTCTTGGCTGTATTTGCAACACTTTACGATTTCCGGGAGGTAGACTTGGCTCATATTTACATAGACATCAGATGTCGGTATAACACTGACAACCTTTTAGCTGCACCTGCATGGGTGAGCCACTATGCAGACATCCCAACATCTCGCTGGACCGCTGGTACAAAAGCTAGGCGTCACTGCGCCACCAATGGTACCTAGGTAAACATGTGTTTCGACGGGAATTTCTCAGGTATCAAGTATGAAAGGGACTCCGCCGCCTCATGCTTGCGAGACCGAACGGACACGTGAGCATGGCTCGGCAGCTGACAGCCTCATCGTCGCTTTGTGGGTCCTGCTGGTGCACGCCAACTCCTGACAGCATGTGTGGTAGCATTCTGTGCGGTCCAGTGGGCAGGGGGCTATCGAAAGATTTTTAGCTGTGTAGTTGCATGTAATGTGTGTTTCATGACAGTATTCCTTGTGTGATCAGAATAAAAAGAAAGGCAATCGATTTCATTACTTCTGACAAGAGCTGCATCTTCCCAAAAAGCAGAGAATGATGATCAAGAGAAACTCTACCCCTGCAAACAGAATTTTTCATAAATAAACAATATGTCATGACTTTTTCTGTCATGAAACCTTCTTCTCCACCACAGAGCCGCCAGTCTCCAGGTAGAGGAGGGGAGGGAGAGAGGGGATGGGGAGAGGGTGGGGAATGGGGTGGCAGGGTGGGGGGAATCGATTTCCTGAAAAATTCTTTAAATGAATAAATAAACTATATTCTATACACTGCAATCGATTTCGTGACAAATTATTTAACCAGTTAAATAAACTATATTCCATACATTGCCATAGATAATTAAATAATACTCCATACATTGTGTAAATTGTTTAAACAATATTCCATTCACTGCAATCGAATTCCCTCCAAATGACCAATCAACTGAGTCATTTTCCCACCAATTTCCCAGAGGGGGGAGGGGGTTACCCGAGGGGGAGGGGTTAATTAATTGATCAATTAAATTACATAGTCAATCAAATTGATAAGAGCGAGAGGTGCTATTCCAATAACTCAGGCCTGAAAGTACACCAGTATCAGCGAGGGAAGGGGGTGAGCTGGAGATTTCCTGAGGGATTGGGGGGGGGGGGAGAATGTGGGGAGGGCTGAGGGGTGGGGGAACAGTAGATTAAGTTCCTGTCACTCAAAAGGAAGGATCCTATTAGCAGAACAATAGGTTAATGACCTGTCAATTAAAAGGAAGGATCCCCTTAGCAGAAAATAGGTTAATGACCTGTCAATCAAAGAAGAACAATAGGTTAGCCCATGAGTGCATACCTGCCCCTGATTTAGGCAGCTCAAACTGACATAATGGGCCACAACATAGTTTGTCCCACTACTGAGGTTAAAAGTCGGAGCTATCAAGGAACTGGTTAACTGGAATAACATAATCAAATTTCTTCAAACAAAGAAAACTATGTGGCCGGCCGCGGTGGTCTAGCTGTTCTGGTGCTGCTGTCCGGAACCGCGGGACTGCTACGGTCGCAGGTTCGAATCCTGCCTCGGGCATGGGTGTGTGTGATGTCCTTAGGTTAGTTAGGTTTAAGTAGTTCTGAGTTCTAGGGGACTTATGACCTAAGATGTTGAGTCCCATAGTGCTCAGAGCCATTTGAACCATTTTTGAACAAAACTATTTGATTTGTCTCTTTTGTGGCGATGATACTGATGGAGATTATTTTCTTTTTAAACTCGTTTAATGTTCTAATTTCACTGCCTGAGAGTTCGTCACTAACAGCAGCAGCAGTTTTTAAATTGAGGACTACTAGATGCTTCGGAGAAACATCGTCACCTTACACATGCTCAAGATCTCCTTTTAGCACGCCGGCCGCGGTGGTCTAGTGGTTCTAGGCGCGCAGTCCGGAACCGCGGGACTGCTGCGGTCGCAGGTTCGAATCCTGCCTCGGGCATGGATGTGTGTGATGTCCTTAGGTTAGTTAGGTTTAAGTAGTTCTAAGTTCTAGGGGACTGATGACCACAGAAGTTAAGTCCCATAGTGCTCAGAGCCAGAGCCTTTTAGCACATAAACCTGTTTTTCAGAGATTGTGCGTGGTGTAGCTTATTCAATAAATTTTTTAACATCCATTGTAATTGTTGCATTTGATAAGTTCGTGTTCGATCAGCAAACTGTTGACTGGGAGCAGGTGCTGTCAACGGTTTATCTTTTTTAAATGTAGCAGTTTTTGGTTTGGGGCAGATACATTTGGTGGATAATTGCAGAACTGTCGAAGTCGCACAGGTGTGTGACTGTCTTAATAAACATGTGACAAACTTTCAAATGTGAACTTGCATTGTGAGGGATTATGTTCCAGTTTTCACATTTCTTCTCTTATCCACACTCTCTTGCAGATCTTAATAACTTTCATTGCAGCTGAGGAAGAAAACTTTGATTTAATGTTGACGTCTTTTGGGGTAACTTCCCGATGTAAACATTCGCTGTCGAACGTAAAATGTTGTATGGCTGTTAGCTTTTGTGTCAATAACCTCCTTACGTGACAATTAACAGCACTTTGTTATTAAACTTTATAACATTAACTGAATTTTCCGTCGGTGCTTGGCAGAACATAACAATATTGAAAAGAAAAACGTTCCTAATGTTCTGCAAAATTACATTTATTTGGTCACAAACCGGCTTTTGCCTTCTTAGGCCATCTTCCGGTGACATCTGAATGTCACAAACACAGATAAACATGATGTGTAACTTATGCAGGTATTATCTGCACCGTGTTTAGGAGAAAATGTGATACAGATATAATAATCCCTGCAAGCTCCCAGCATCCGCACAGCCACAAACATGAAGCTTTCGATTCAATGGTGCATCGCCTCATGTCTGTTTCATTATGTGAAATTCCTTTCAAGCAGAACTATAGACCATCAAACATATTGCTTCCAGCAGTGAGTATAGCTCTGCTCTAACCAGTAATATATTATGAAAAAAGGAAACGAGTAAAATTAGACCCCTTCTGTATGCTGGCCAAAACATTTCAGGCAATCTTACAAAAAGGTTAAAGTCTTGCTACTACAGTCCTGCATTTTATAATACCAATGGCACATCAAAATTTTCATTCACTAGCAAAGCTGAACTGCAACCTTTGGTACAGAATGGTGTGAACGAAAAATCACATGCAAACAGTGTGAAAAAATATAGTATAGGAGGCTTGTCCCAGACTCCTACAGCCATCAGCAGAGAGCTCGGCGTGATGCGGTCGTGAGAACCTAGTTACACCTGAGATCACCAAGAAAACATCATTAATTATAACACATTTATTTGACAGTAATACAGGTTTGTCTTCCAAATAGCCATGCTACAGCCGGGCTGGGGGAGGTGCATCTTCTCAGCAGCAGAAATCGGGCGTGTGTTCAAATTGTAATTCTTCCAGCAGAGTGCAGCGTCGTGTGGTGGCTGGTACGTAACAGGCAGCGGTTGACTGCGGAATCGGGCAGCGCCCAGCTCTACGTATCGATCTCCAAAGTGCTCTAGCGGATGTCGAAGATTCGCACCTCGCTCCAGGTCCATCTGAAGTACTTGCTGGCATGCAGGCGTTGGTTCTCAGCCCACCTTCAACAGACAGGAGCCAACAGCATCGGTGTCTGCCACAGGAACGAGATGCGGAGCAGCGGGGCCCACTTACTCGAAGGCGGATGACGGACAATGTCCAGGTCATGCAGGTCAAGCCTCCAGCAGACCTGCAGGGTGACGGAGACCTCCGCGCCCCATCAGTGCGGCCTTGGAATTTGGCAGTGTCACTGGCAACAGTAGCGTCTTTCCAGCCGGACTTGTGGTTCCATAGTCGATAGGAGACAGCTAACCGTGCCACGGGTAGACCAGCATAGCTACTACTCTCACTGAACAGCTGTAACTGGCGCGAGGGCTGAGTCTACGCACTGGGCAGTCGAAAATCAGCACTTATCAATCAGCCATTTGTTAAGAAGGGTGGGGTATTTATCTTGGCGCTTGCTATGAGTTCTGTGGTGGTGGATATGATTATAACATCATGTGCCCTGGTTTTCTCTCGCTGTCAGCTTTGCTAGTAACTTCAGACTCTTTTGTGCTGGCTGGGCACCGGAATACGTGAAGTTGCGTTATACCTAGCCTTCCTTACGAAACTCTGCTTTATCACTAGTATGACAGTATCTCTCGTCTTCCATATTATTATGCTTTGCTTGCAGACGTGGGCGCTCCGTCGTTCCCCCGTGTTGCGTTAGCTTCCATGCTTACCGCAACTCGCCCAGCATTTCCCCCTAGCTGGCCGTCTGCTGGCTTCCGGGTAACCATCAAGGTAGAACTTGGACGAATTTTCAATGTCTGCCAGGGATACTATCGTGGGCCGTGACAATATATTAGTCAGTCAGGCAAAGCTGCGAAAATTATTTTATCTGAACTTGAGATAAGATGGAGACTAAAGAATAAAGAGTCTACCATTGCTCCGCGCCCTTTAACAGAAAATCTTTCGTATGATGTAGAATGTGATGTTTTACATTCTGTTGGGAGAAGCAGAAAGATTATCGTACTGGAAATCAACAAACAAATGGCACAGAATGCTTAGTACTAAATCATCAGACTCAGTTTCCTTTTTCTCCTGTGTTAAATTAAGTTTTCTTTACAAATGCTACATTGGAAATGTAAAATCATCTTATTTCTCATCAACTGTTAATGTATCTCCACATAAAAACTTGGTTTCTTATCCCCAATCCCTTTTTAACTAATGCAATTGTTTCTATGTGACAAAAAATGTAATTTTTCCTTTGTAAGCGAGTCTGGAAGCCGTACTTTTCACTGTGTGCTGCTTGCGAAACACTGTCGCTATGGCCGGCCGAAGTGGCCGTGCGGTTAAAGACGCTGCAGTCTGGAACCGCAAGACCGCTACGGTCGTAGGTTCGAATCCTGCCTCGGGCATGGATGTTTGTGATCTCCTTAGGTTATTTAGGTTTAACTAGTTCTAAGTTCTAGGGGACTAATGACCTCGGCAGTTGAGTCCCATAGTGCTCAGAGCCATTTGAACCACTGTCGCTATGTTTCGCTGTGGGCAATGCTAGGGGCAGTGCACCGTCAAATGGGAAAACGTAGCCTGTAATTCCAGCATGTCTCAGCTACATATAGTTAACAGGAAATGACCACGACGAGAACTTTGTTGATGCGTCATTCCTTCTGTACAAATAATATCTGTGCAAGCCCCAGATCATGTTTATCTGTGTTTGCGACCGTCAGTTATCACCTGAAGATGGCCTAAGAAGCCGAAAGGCGCATCGTGACAAAAAAAAAAAAAAAAGAATTTTGCAGAACATTACGAAATGTTTTTCATTTTCAGTTTTATCATTTTCTCCCAAAAATCGACGGGAAATTCTCCGCCAGTTAACTAAAGATCTGTGCAACAAGAGGAATAAAAGCTTCTAAAAATTACAGTATTTACGATACACAGGACGTTAATATGCAGCAGAAAGCCACTGCAGTTATAACTCTGTTTTAAACTTCAAGATGTTTATACATCGCGAAATGCTGAAATACAGATATACTAAGGAAAATATTGGGACCATCAAGGGAAAATATTTATTGCAAAAAGAGTCTCAATTAAAGAGCTATATAAATAAAAGAATTAGGGTGATGTTTTATGGGAAGACAGCTGGGGCGAAGGAGACAAGCCTGTGCCATAGGAATTGTGAAAACATAAGTAAAAAAATAGTACACTACTGGCCATTAAAACTGCTACACCACGAAGATGACGTACTACAGACGCGAAATTTAACCGACAGGAAGAAGATGCTGTGATATGCAAACGATTAGCTTTTCAGAGCATTCACACAAGGTTGCGTTGTTGTGATGCCTCGTGTAAGGAGGAGAAATGCGTACCATCACGTTTCCGACTTTGATAAAGGTCGGATTGTAGCCTATCGCAATTGCGGTCTATCGTATCGCGACATTGCCGCACGCGTTGGTCGAGATCCGATGACTGTTAGCAGAATATGGAATCGGTGGGTTCAGGAGGGTAATACGGAACGCCGTGTTGGATCCAAACGGCCTCGTATCACTAGCAGTCGAGATGACAGTCATCTTATCCGCATGGCTGTAACGGATCGTGCAGCCACGTCTCGATCCCTGAGTCAACAGATGGGGACGTTTGCAAGACAACAACAATCTGCACGAACAGTTCGACGACGTTTGCAGCAGCAGCATGGACTATCAGCTCGGAGACCATGGCTGCGGTTATCCTTGACGCTGCATCACAGACAGGAGCGCCTGCGATGGTGTACTCAACGACGAACCTGGGTGCACGAATGGCTAAACGCCATTTTTTTCGGATGAATCCAGATTCTGTTTACAGCATCATGATCGTCGCATCCGTGTTTGGCGACATCGCGGTGAACGCACATTGGAAGCGTGTATTCGTCATCGCCATACTGGCGTATCACCCGGAGTGATGGTATGGGGTGTCATTGGTTACACGTCTCGGTCACCTCTTGTTCGCATTGACGGCACTTTGAACAGTGGACGTTACATTTCAGATGTGTTACGACCCGTAGCTCTACCCTTGATTCGATCCCTGCGAAACCCTACATTTCAGCAGGATAATGCACGACCGCATGTTGCAGCTCCTGTACGGGCCTTTCTGGATACAGAAAATATTCGACTGCTGCCCTGACCAGCACATTCTCCAGATCTCACACCAACTGAAAACATGTGGTCAATGGTGGCCGAGCAACTGGCTCGTCACAATACGCCAGTCACTACTCTTGATGAACTGTGGTATGGTCTTGAAGGGGCATGGGAAGCTGTACCTGTACACGCCATCCAAGCTGTGTTTGACTCAATGCCCAGGCGTATCAAGGCCGTTATTACGGCCAGAGATGGTTGTTCTGGATACTGATTTCTCAGGATCTATGCACCCAAACTGCGTGAAAATGTAATCATATTTCAGTTCTAGTATAGTATATTTGTCCATTGAATACCCGTTTATAATCTGCATTTCTTCTCGGTGTAGCAATTTTAATGCACAGTAGTGTACTACTGGAAACAGATAGAAGAAGAAATCATCTAAAGGATTCAAGTACTGAGCACCCTGAAACATCACACAAAATACTTTTAACGCAGAAACTTTAGGAGCCCACCTATAGAGCACACAAATAAAGGAAACAGGAACAAGGTAGTCAGAAGATCCGAACACACAGGTCGTATCAAAGAATCATGGAGAAATCAGATTCGGCAAAGTTATTTACACGGTTGAATGATCTTCCGTATCAATTTAACGAAAGCAAAAAATAATATGGGAAATGATTCCGCGTTTTTCCCATGGAAGAAGTGAGGTCAATCTGAAATAAAACATCTACTGTGAGCAGCAGCGAAAATGAAACGAAACGCCAGTCACGGATCTGCCGAGATCGGAGTGATGCGATATCTTTGAGGCGGACGACGTCCTTTGCCCTTGACGCTGCCGGGTGCAGTATTCGACACGTCAGCAACTGTTCCACGAGGCAAAATATTGCAGCAATAGTCCAGTCCGTGTCAAGTGGGGCACCGAGCTGCGGTCAACCTCAACAGAAGTTGCCTGCGGCAGTGAACGATGATACGGCTGATTGGCAAGCACCTCTTCAAATACCACACTACCACTTTATACAAGGTCATAATAACGCCCTGGTGATAGAGATAATGCAACAGGGGAACATCCTATAGCGGAAAAACATTGGACTTAAACTTAGGTAAAAGGCCACTGTAGCTCTCCGTGAAGTAAGGTGCCGAAATGGCTAACAATGGATGCCATTGTTATCGCCATCCACGAATTATACAAAAATATCAGCATGAATAACTGAACTAATTCCGACATTTTGTTGGTTGTGTTCGTAGAGGGAAAATTCGCACAGAAAGTGCGGTCTCGAACAGTCGCTGTCGATCGCCTCGCTTCTAATATGAACACACTATGTATGTCGAGCAAGTAATTGACATTCATCCACCTACACATTAACAAATGCACGTACACATTCACTAGACTTCTATATTTTTTTGTCTGGGACATGATAGTGCAGAAAATGTAACGAAGCAGTAACAAAGACAGTGGCCTTGCAGAAGCGCTTTCATTGTACCAGTTTCTCATGTGAATGGGTTGTATCGATACCGCCCTGTCACAAATAACTTTTTTTCATACGCTAGGTACGCTAAATGTTAAGAGAAACTCTACTATACAAACGCAGGTAAACCTCTTCTTAGTTTATAGCCCGATTTTCCTTTTTTAAGCTTTTAGCAAAACAACGCACCACTCATCTGGATGAACAACACTTCTTCAAAACTATAAATAATCGAATATTTTTAGAATTAGTTGTCGCGCTATTTTGAACTAGGTTTTCTGATGTCTGCCTGAAGTGCTCGAGAAGAATATTCTTAAATAAGCCCGTGGCTTGTTATCTTACAACGACGTAGGAACCTTTAAGTTACTCCTTCCCAAACACCCCTCTCCCCCTAACACCACCACCGCCACTGTGCCACATTCATCTCCCTCAATCACCACAGGTCGTTTACTCGTTGAGTGCAAGGATACGAAATGAACATTGAAAATAAGCAAACCGTGTGAAGTGTATGAGGCGAAAAAGAAAATGACGTGGCCACATCAAACTGTTCCATGACAGTTTGTAATAGCACATAAACTATCACATTGCAATAAATGTTTAACAAAGGAGGTACAACGTTATCAAGCCAGAAGGAATGTTTGCTTTGTGAACACCATGAACTACGTTTCATTGTGTCGTATGCCGTACCTGTCATACCTCTGTCGATAAGATTCACATATATTCCGTCACTCGCGTCGAGTCTGGAAGCCGTACTTTTCTGGCTCTGAGCACTATGGGACTTAACATCTATGGTCATCAGTCAGCCGTACTTTTCACTGTGTGCTGCTTGCGAAACACTGTCTCTATGTTCCGCAGTGGACAATACTAATGGCAGCGCACTGTCAAATGGGAAAACGTCGCCTGTAATTACAGCATGTCTGCATATAGTCAACAGGAAACTACCCTGACGAGAACTTTGTTGATGTGTCATTCCTTTTGGTACTCTCGTTTCATGTTCCAAAATATGGGTTGCACACAGAAAGACAAATGTGTGCTATGACATCACTAGAGTTGACCTTTTAACGCGAGGCTTTCATGTTGGGAACAGTCGCAGTGCACGGAGTATGTGTGCTTGAAATATGTCGTTTGACTCGGTTTAAGAAATCTGGATTTGCCTGGCATTATCCGGAAGCAGTTTTAATTTTGAAACGTTTTTCTTTTTTCGTCTTTTCTTTTTAAAACTTCCACCCCTTAACGGTACATTCAAATAGCGTCTTCTAAATTATCACAGTAAAAATGGTTCAAATGGCTCTGAGCACTATGGGACTTAACCTCTCAGGTCACTAGTCCCCTAGAACTTAGAACTACTTAAACCTAACTAACCTAAGGACATCACACACATCCACGCCCCAGGCAGGATTCGAACCTGCGACCGAAGCGGTCTCGCGGTTCCAGACTGCAGCGCCTAGAACCGCTCGGCCACACCGGCCGGCAGTTATCACAGTATTTACTGGCTGACTAAGTGTAATTAAATGAAACGTGTTCTTTTTTATTATATGGATTACCCAACACAACTTTTATACGAACCTATTTATACAAGGTCGTATGTATTTCAAGATCCAGAACCTCACATTCAGGCTCTATGTACCGTAAATTTCTAATAGAGTCTACAGTATTTAAGATTATTATTACAGTGATGCTGTTGGATAAATTTCTGTCGTGGGGATTGTCGTTTGGCGCTGCCCGTGCATTCTATGATGTAATTGTATGATGTAATTACTGTGTACATCTTACGTCAGGGAAACATTGTACCTATTTCTATGTCCATAAATTACAATAACTTTCATTTTCCTATTAATGGTTGTTCACTATGCTCTTTTTATTCTGAGAAATCTTAAGGCATGAAAAACTGATGAGCTTCCGGATCTAAAAATCTATAGTTCACAAATCTGTACGTAGTACTCTAATATTTATTTTTGCTTGGATTGTTCTGGCACAAAACTGTTCTCTGCCAAGATACTTCAACAAGGAACATTAAGAAAGAAAAAACTTCGTACTCTTTGTCTATGCTGAAGGACACAGATGACAATGTTTCAACTTTTAGTAAACATTAGAATACAAAGTATTCGTAACTGAAAGATGAGTCAGGCATGAGGAGATTCAACGCCACTCACAGCAGGACTAAATGAAGTTTTTAGATCACTGAACCTGGAAAACAAAGAAATAAAGCAGATTAATGTAATGTGCCTAAACCGCTTTCGTTTTATATTGTTTCTTCTAGTGCAGTTGAACTTCGACCTCTAATGAGTATCTTAATAGCGTATGTTTGGAAGTAAGCCTGATGACCAACTATAACAGGATTAAAATAATGTATAAGCAATAAATTGAAAAGAAAATGGAAAAATATTAACAATGAAATCACAGAATCAGATGATGGCTTTTTGTATTTCGGGCGGTGGGAGACGAAGTCTATATATGGAAATAAAGTGATAAACAGAAGATGGTTCAAATGGCTTTGAGCACTATGGGACTTAACTGCTGAGGTCATCAGTCCCCTAGAACTTAGAACTATTTAAACCTAACTAACCTAAGGACATCACACACATCCATGCCCGAGGCAGGATTCGAACCTGCGACCGTAGCGGTCGCGCGGTTCCAGACTGTAGCGCCTAGAACCGCTCGGCCACCCAGGCCGGCAAACAGAAGATGGAAATGCGCTGACGTGCTATTGCTAGACGAAATGGAGTTTCCGAAACGAAGCTTATGACGTGTTCACACCACTGCTTATAATCGAAAGTACAATCGTATGGGGTATCAAGCGAAATATGTGACTGGATTGAGGCTTTCTTAGTATGGAGCACACAGCATGCCATCTTGGATGGAGAGTCACCAACAGATGAACAGATAACTCCAGTTGTGCTCCAGTGAAGTGTGTCGGGACCCTTGTTGTTTACGTTCTATATTTATGAACTTGTAGACAATACTAATAGCAACCTCAGGCTTCTCGTAGATGATGCTGTTATCTATAATGAAGTACGGGGGTGGTTGTAATTAAATTTTCTCTGCTTGAGAGGGCCTCTTTGAAAAACGACTGAAGTGGAACAATGTAACTTTCTGGAAACATTTGTAAGGACATGCGAAAAGGAAATATTGAGTAAACCACTGAAGGAAAAACATTTTGATTTCCACATGAGAGGGTAACATTGGTTAATTGCCTACCGTTTTCACGTTGCATGTTACAAACGGTGCTCAATGTGACTACCACCTGCATCCACGACGGCCTGGAACGGCATTAGAGATACCATTTCACAATTGTTGGCACCACTTCTCGAACGGTGGACCATGGAACATTCAGATGCTTTGACATAGCTCGTGCACTGCCCATCAGCCGGCTCACAGCTTGTCGCAGGTTTCAAGTGCGTTATTACATTGCCAGCTGTGTGACGGGCCGAGCAGCTATAGCCCCTTCTTAGTGTTACTTCTACCCTGTTAAAAGATACCATTGGTAAGCTCAGAAATCGATCTATTTATTTGTGTATAACACGATCGATTTCTTTCGATATTTTGCGAGTTACAAGCAATCTTTTTCAAGTTTTATTAGATTTATTCCCGCCAGTCCCGTCAAGAAAACATCCTCCAGAAATTGTGTAGTGTGCGAATCAAGGAAGAAGAAAGGTGATACACGGTATGAGTGTGAGAAATGTCCTGTGCCATTGCATATGCCCGTATTTTTTCGGGTCTACCTCACCAACAAAAACTTCCAAAACAGTATTATCTTCACTACTCATCACTTCAATAAATAGTAAGGATAGATTTATAAAGAATTCCTATCAAAAAAATTATATAATTTTGAGAAAAGTGTGGAAGACAAAATATACTGATTTTCTTAAATTTAAGGAATAAATATAGGGTCGACTACGGGAAAAATATTAGTAAGTCAAATGGGTTATTTCCAGTTTCCGAATCACGCTCTTCAAACCCCAGTGCGGAAAGAATACTTCCACCTATTCCTTTAACGAGTTGTTACTCGCGAAGAGAAGCAACACTATTGCTGTTGTTTTGATAAAACAGCTTTACGAGTAAAGCCCTGCTCACCCATGTTGACTCTCTGCAACTCTAATGCACATTGATGGTTCAAATGGCTCTGAGCACTATGGGACTTAACATCTATGGTCATCAGTCCCCTAGAACTTTGAACTACTTAAACCTAACTAACCTAAGGACATCACACAACACCCAGTCATCACGAGGCAGAGAAAATCCCTGACCCCGCCGGGAATCGAACCCGGGATCCCGGCCGTGGGAAGCGAGAACGCTACCGCACGACCACGAGCTGCGGACTGCACATTGATGCTTGTCTTTCAAACATACGTCTCCGTACCAGTAACGGTGCCGAACGGCAGGTCATGACACTAAGAGCGCGTACACACCAGGCCAACTAAAGCTAACAAATGACATCGGTGGTTTCGGCCGAATGTTGGTCACCAACGAATTGGAGTTCGACCTCCCACCCTCGCCAAACCTGGGGGCGGGGCCAAGGAATTGGACTCGCAGTTGGCTCTGACAATTTGCCGAGGTTGCTGCCATTTTGTTATTACCGTAAAGTAGCAGTTCAGTTACAGTTTCACCAACAGATAATTTGAGGTAAGAAGAGGATGTATAAAGTGCCGCATGTGCAGCGTTTATTTTACTGCAGAAGAAGAATCGACGCTGGTGGATGACCTCTCTTTTAGAAAGTAGGGAGCACTACAAAATTGTCTCAATTTCTGTTTCATAATTTTTTCTGAACCAAACCTAAGGCTTTCGAATTGTGATCGAATTGTATAGGCCCTCAAATTTACAAAGATGACATCTCTTTTAGGAGACTCACCTGCAACAGAAAGATGAATAGTCACTCTGAGATATTTAGCTGGGGATCAGCAGCACTCCCAGTATTGATTGTTTCTCTTTCTTGTTCACGGCGAAAAGATGTCAATAATGACTCCATTTTCTTTTTCAATCGTGCACAATACTTTCTAACAGGTCATTTATTTCCCTCCAAGCGTCTAATCTTTTCAGTTTGTTTTTACAATCGTAGTTCATAGAGTTCCAAACATTTCCGTTTACGATAAAACTCTATTAGCTTTAACGATATCTCGGTATTCCTCTTCATAGTCGAGTGTTTTTAAATACAATAAATAAACATCCGTTCAATAGACACGCGAAAAAAAGCTTCTAAAATGATCATAGAAGCGAAAATAACTAATTTAATTCAGGTTTAAAAGGAACGAATGTGGCAGATTTGCCGGTGTCATGACGCAAAAATGTCTAATCGCCAGACATTACGCTAAAAGGCATGTTCTGGCTGGATCAAGACGAGGATATTGAAACACTTGGTCGACAACCTGCCACAAGGACAGCCAGTAGTACGTGCAGGGAACATAAAGCTTTCTTCACTATACTGGACTCCAAAGCCAGTTTACTCGTCTTGTTCCAGAATGTGCCTTTTAGCGATATATATGGCGATTAGACTTTTTTGAGTCATGACACTGGCACATTTCTGCCACTGTGTGAGAATTAACTTACGAGAGCTGCTGATGAGCTTTCGGTGTTCATTTAGAACAAAACTGATTGTACCGTAATGAACGGACCTGAAATACAATTTTCATTAACATTTGCTGTGTGTTAAAGCATAGTGTTAAGTCTGTTGATTACTGCAATGCAGACGTTTTCATTACGCCAAAATAGCAGTGTTGCCACGATATTCACTATGAACAGAGACAAGAAGCCCGTAACGGAGGGAAGCCAGACGCGTTGGATGCCAGATGGGAAGCCGGGGCAGTGCAGCAGGGATCGCGGTTTCGCTGTCTACGCCCACACGAAAGACCGCAAAACTGGCATGCATCCTGCTTTTAGAGGCAGCACAACGCCCGTAGAGTGGACTACATCAACTTGTTGCAGACGCTTATTGAACCTCAGACTGGTAAGGTGGCATTTCTCTTACCTACTTACTGCGGTTGAGTTTAAATGCTAATCATTTTGTAATGAATCTTGCCTCCTCAGAATTTTCGTGATTCAATTGAAATGTTCGATTCCGTATAAATTTAGGCCTGACTTAATTTTTATACTTCCACATCTAAAGATAATTTCCACCTATTTGATCACCAAAACACTATTTTTCTGATAACATAATTGTATTTTGCATATAGATCTATTTAGTAACATCGACCTTGAACTATGAAAAGTAGTAATAACAATTGTTAATTAGATGAGTCAAAAACCACTTTACGGTGAAACTAATATTATTATACTTTAGTTTTCATGTAAACAAAATTTCTGTTTAACCTTTGGGCTAATATGACGACATCAGGAGAAACAGCATCGAATATTGCTACCTTCTAAATCGTAAATTTCAAGTAAAAGTAGATACGAGAAGGTCGACAAAGTGATTTAAAGACATTAAAAAAGTAAATTTTAGAACTGCAGGAAATAAAAGAAGAGAAGAAAACCATCACATGAAGAGATTAAGGGCACTTACCAGATGGAAAGTGGAACGTTTACCACCGTACATGAGACTGATAAAGCTGTAAACAGATAATAATAATTTCGAGTGGCTCACTGGCCTGCTGTAAGTCTTTTAACTGGACGCCACTTTGGCGACTTGCGTATCCCTAACCTACCCCATTTACCGAAACGGGCAAAGGGGACCTACAGTTTAACACGGTATCCGAACCACGTGCTATTCCTGTCGACTCCTCACATGATTAAGAGGTGAATGCTACGTTAAAACGAGACTGAAAAATCCAAGGTCCGAATGGGATCCCGATCCCTCGACTTCTTGGCTTCCATTCAAGCACTGCTTTTTTTTGACGTTTGGTCTGGGAAGACGTCAAACGACACCCCTGAAACTCATCGTTGAATACTTCACTCAGGTACTTTTTTTTTATTACAGAGTGCAGCCAGCCCTCTGACCAAACACACTTTTTAATTTTTTTCTTCGAACCCTGGATCTCTTGCTTACTCTTTTCCCCCCTAAATGCTTTCCCCAATTTTTTTTAATTGGTGAATTAAGGGTACTTAACAAAAGGAAACAAAAAAAACAATACTAATCCTACCACTTGTGGCTCTACCAAACAAAAATAAAATGATCTCTTTTCTGGTGTTGCCATCTTAACTACACCTAAACCTCCCCTCCTCCCCCCCCTCCCCACCACCACCTAAAGAAACTAAACTAAGTTAACTAAAAGGGGCAATCGTTCGAGCGCCAGTCCTTAAGGGTGGCACGAATGAGGGATAGAAGATCCCAATAACCATAAAACAAGTTTTTTTTGTTGATATTATATCTGTTTGTTGTCCTGCACATGGTAGTGCACCATACTATGGAAGGTGATCATGGATGCTGTAAGGTGCCTCTTACGTGAGGAAGACATTTTTACCAGTTTTAATAAATTGTTGTCTCTTATTGATGTATTCACGATAGTTGGGAAGTGCTGTAGTCCGTAGCCGGCCATGAGTAGGAGAGCATTTCCCAGTCCCCTAGAACTTAGAACTACTTAAACCTAACTAACCTAAGGACATCACACACATCCATGCCCGGGGCAGGATTCGAACCTGAAACCGTAGCAGTCGCGTGGTTCTGGACTGAAGCGTCTAGAACCGCCCGGCCACCGCCGCCGGCCTTTGGGTCGATTCCCGCCTTAGCGAGCAACCTCGTCATGGGGGCAGACAGTCCCATAGAGGAGACATTTCGTCCCCCATGTCGTCACCGTGATGAGGTTTGTCGAATGTCGACGTGAACTTCCTCTTGGTGGGAAAGACCATGAGGCATCGGCAGGAAGGCAGGCATCTCAACCCGCGCACCAGTGAGTACTATATTTGGGGCGACCTCTACTGGTTGTCCATCCGGCAAAATGTGTTGGTCATAGCAAGTGCATCCGCCGACATCTGCACCGGACCGATGGCTTGTTGGACGTTTCTCTATCGTATTGAGTAAGAGTTTCTTGAGGACCCGTGGGCGAACGGCGAAGATGTTTGCGTCGACGCGACGAGCGTTGTTTACGCAAGTGTTCCTTGGTGTCGGACGACGGACCAGGTTCGAAGGCCTCTGTTGGTACAATGAAGGAATCGAGCGTGTGTTGTGGAGAGACACCCGCCTCCATGGCGTCCGATGCGACCATGTCGTCGGGCAGAACGACTGCGCCGTCCGAAGGGTGGTGGGATGGCAGAACGAGCTGATCGGAGAGAAAATGCTATGGGCTGGGCGAAGCCGTAAAAGTGGTGAGGGCCACCGCGTAAGTTACTGGTAGGGTGGTCAACATGGGTGGCATGGACGCTTCTGACGTCGGGAGCTGCGCGACACTTCGTTGGACGCATTCAGACTCCAAATGACCCTCCTTCCCGCAACCAGAAGGACCTGCCTGAAGACATTTAAGAAGGGAGGGGTTCGGAATTGCACCCATCTTTCGGCGGAATGTACCAGGACGTTGCCACGGCGTCGGATCGTCGCAATGACGGCGTCCGCGGGTAGTTCGAACGGCAGTTTTAAAAACCGGATTGTTCGTAATCTTAGACCGGCGTGATCCACGGTTATGGGCCCCACGTTGCCGCCGGAATGACAGAAATGTAGTCCACGTTTGACCTACTGTACCACCCTGTCGCACATTGCATTGTTCATCTTGACGTCGCAGAGAAATCTTACGATGTCAAGTGCCTCGGGACGGGTGAAGTCTGAACAAAGGGTGAAACGTAAGGTCGTTTTGAGATAAATGTGTGCCATGTTGATCTATAAGGAAGACGGCACTTAGCAACGGCCGAAGTAAACACAACACTCGACACGTGCCACGCTAGCGGAGCTCTGACATGAGACCGCTTCGTAACACTGCCAGCGGCAAACTGGGGGGAGGCTAGGTTAAAACGAGACTGAAGAATCCAAGGTTCGAATGGTATTCGATCCCTCGACCTCTTGGTTTCCATTCAAGCGCTTTACTGTTTCTTTTTCTGGATTTGGTCTGGGCGGCCGTCACATGACAGCCCTTGAAGTTCATCGTTGAGTACTTTCACTCGTTTGTTTCTTTTTTCTTTTTTACAGAGGGCAGCCAGCTCTATGACCGAACACGCTGAGCTACCGTGCCGGCATCGCTAGACCAGACACGAACTCTTATGGTAATCGGCGAAATGCCGCGAGTAATGAGAATAATGGGCAAGGGGCACCACATTAGTAGTGTGTAGATAAGCTGAGAATTTGGGTCTGACAAGAGGCGTGTTGGAGTACTCCGTGCAGTTACGATGCCAACTGTGTCCGGAGGACGCAGAGGACAGCGCAGCTGCTAGTAAGCGGGAGACCCGGGTTCGAATCCGGCACAAACTTTCAACTTTACCCATTGATTTCAATCAATGGCCACTCGAAGCCATTGTCTGTAAATCCTCTGTGTTTTAGAGATACAGGTAACATCCTGTCTGCAGACGGGGACGAATAATTTAGCCAGGAGTGGATAAAAGATCTTTTTCAAATGGAGTATGCAGCACGACCACATGATATAAAAACTACTTTGTCAGGTCCAATATCCGAAGAAGAAATAGAAGATGTAGTAAAAATCGTGACAAAAACACTGGAGCCCAGGAGTTTGTGGCCATTTATCAAGAAAGAGTTTAGCGAGGAAGAAAAATCGTTGCGGACACTTGTACGGTGCCTGTAATTCCGCGCCTTACAAGCACTCATCTACATACTTTGCCATGATTTAAACCAGAATCAGGTATCATTTGATAGGTTGTACATCGCATATATGAAAATTTAAAGAAGACTAACATTGTCACGTACACCTTGTAAATAGTTGTTAACGCGTATTGTATGAAAGGTGATGGAGTGTCTTTATTATCAAAACGGCGTAATGAATGATTGCCTATACTAGTCGAGGTTGGAACGCCAGTGGAAATGAAACGGCAGGCGTAACTCAAGCTCTGGGTGGAAAAGCCCACAAAGGTGTGTTGGTCCTGCTTGACGCAGGAAGTAGCCAAGACCGACGGTCGGTGCACCTAAGCGCTGAAGCACAATACAGCGCCAGCCGGACGGTATGTATTGGGGCCGGAAAGATAGCGGGATAATACCTCGGAAACTCTGAAAATCTTGGATGAAGCAGAGAGGAACGAGGAAGCGGTACCTCGGAAATCACGCAGGCTGGGTTATTTCCGAGGATTTTTACTCTGAGAAGCGTACCATTGAATGAATTCCTAATTAACGGGTATTTCCTCGCAAACTTTCCGCGCTGGACGACAAAAGACTAAAACATGGTTGGTCGGCGTTCGGAAGACTCTGTAGAGAGGGAAAATATTCCGTGGTTTCGAGAATATGATTCTCTTTCTGCAGTCACGAGAGAGGGGACCCGCGCTTTGCTGGGAAGCCAGCGGTGGAGAGAAAATGGTTCAAATGGCTCTGAGCACTATGGGACTCAACATCTTAGGTCATAAGTCCCCTAGAACTTAGAACTACTTAAACCTAACTAACCTAAGGACATCACACACATCCATGCCCGAGGCAGGATTCGAACCTGCGACCGTAGCAGTCACGCGGATCCAGACTGCAGCGCCAGAACCGCTAGACCACCGCGGCCGGCGCGGTGGAGAGAAAGTAGTCTTCCGTTTTGAGCGCCCATGTTTGATGGTCGCTTAGTATCAGCTTTTGTTGGAACAGACGGATTTGTTGTCTTTTCTCTCAGAAGATTTTATAGTTAGAACGGTTAGACACTGTACCGTTGCGAACTGGTACGATTCTGGACTTCGCCTCCGGGTAGAGAGTCGTCGTTGAGTACGCAGTATTCAGTGATCGAGAGCACTTCTTCTGGCCATACTCACGTTGAGACGTTATCTAAACTCCGTCCTTATGGTTGAGAGTTCGCGTTTCTCGTCTATAGAACACAGAGAGGAGAAGACAGTATTAGATTATACTAATCAGAGGAGTGTTTTCTGCTGTCCTAGTGTTTGAATGAGTTGTTTTTATATTTTGTGGCTGGAGTTCTTCCGTCGTCGCAGACCTGTACGAGAACCATCACTCTGACGCACCAGACGCGGTATATACGGTGATATTGCTAATTCCTAATGCTCATTAGGGCTATGAAGCTAAACAGCTGTGACCACATAACTTTTATTTCCACTGAGGTTGCACACCACTGTAAAGCAACTTTGATGGTAGTGTCATCTAGTGTTTCGTACGGAGATGATGTCAGTCATCTCGCGTTATTTATATTAGATCTCGTAGCCATAAAAAGGGGCAGATGTGGGCAAATGATAACTAATATTACTTAAGAAATTCATTTTAGTCTCTGTATGTCAATTGGACACTGATATATAAACATTTGTAATACATAAAGGGGTTTTAATCTACAATAAATGTATAAGCAGAAACAGCATTCATCATTTTGTAGTTGCTAGTCACCTTAATCATTCATTTATGTTTATTTTGTAATTTATATGTTAAAAATCAAGGAGGAGATAATATTACCATTATGAGATCCTAAGATCTGCTTCGGGGGTAGTCAAACAGGGCCAAATCTTCATTTTCGCGTTCAGTATTTTCCGTTGCCCACATTCATTTTACACCTCCCTGGAGTAGCATCTTAGATACTTATACTCTGAAAAAGAACCCAGAATAACTATACTCAGTTCAAAGAAAAAAGAAACCAGAGAGAACAAAGGATTTCAGACTGACAATGTTGTTACGCACAGGCTCGAGAAACCTATCTCGTGTCATAGCGGCTACATTAAAACAAAGCCTTGCAGACAACTTCGGGCCGGAACGGATGCGTACCGTAGTCCACAAAAGGATCATAGATGAAACTTATTACTTAAGAGAGTCTTCTTCTCATGGTAGTCTTCTTCTCATGGTAGTTTCAGCCATAAACACTGGTGCTGCTGAACATAGATTTAGAGAAAGCATTCAATAAAATCGGCCATCAGAATCTGCTCGAGTACCCATATTACCCTATTTCGCACGTACATAGCTAAAAGATTCGTATACGGAATAGCTTAAGAATTTGACGGTGATCCGAACATTAGGCCGCTTCGTGCTTATAAATTGTTACGTAATCATGAAGTCACTTCCAGTTATGACTCATAAATTTTAGAACATATCTACTTCTACATCTACATCTACGCTCAGAATGCGCAAGTCACTGTATGGTACCTGGTGGAGGATACCTTGTACCGCTACTACACATTTCCTTTCCTGATCAGCTCGCAAGAAAAGGGATGAAAATAGAAGTGTCCATATGCCTCCGTATTAGCCATAATTACTCTTATCTTCGTCGTCGTTATGCGAAATATACGTTGTCAGCAGTAGAAGTTCTTAAAAAAAGTATTAGAGTCGCTCCCTTTGGAGGCCTGGCGTTCAGACAAGTAGCACAATAAATCGATTGTCCGTACATCCCACCTGCAGAGGTATGCTGCCTTCTCTGGCGTGTGGGCGCGCCTGGCGTTCCAGCAACGGCACTGGAGTGCAATGCGGTTGATTTCTGGAAGAGGTGTACGTGCCGGTCGTATCTCCAGTGTGTGGAATACTCGGCCAGTGGTCCGTGCCACAGGGAATGACCATCTCCAGTTGCGTTGCCTATCGTGCGTAGGATGCTTTCGGCAGTTGCTGGTGGTCGAGACATGTGATATCTGCGAGTTAACACCTGATGGCTTCTTCGTATTGATGCCTCGGTCGGCAGGAGTCTCTCTCCCTTCCTCTCTCTCTCTCTCTCTGTCTTTCTGTCTGTTCTGTCTGCCTCCAGCAAACTTTGGATCCCCGACCAGAAGCTGTTATGACAGAAGTATGAGGACGTTAAATAAGTAATGCAACACACTTGTTTTCTGAAAGCAGATTGGTTTTGTGATGATGATGTTTGGTTTGTGGGGCGCTCAACTGCGTGGTTATCAGCGCCCGTACAATTTCCCAACCTTTGCTCAGTCCAATTTCGCCACGTTCCTGGATGATGATGAAATGATGAGGACAACACAAACACCCAGTCATCTCGAGGCAGGTGAAAATCCCTGACCCCGCCGGGAATCGAACCCGGGACCCCGTGCTCGGGAAGCGAGAACGCTACCGCGAGACCACGAGTGGCGGACCAGATTGGTTTTATTCAGGATTCCAATTCATCATATTATTCCCCACTCTTTTGGCTACAAAACCCTATTTTGCAATATAATCTACGTTCATTTCGACTGCCTTACGCCACCTTACTGAGAGGGCCTGTATGCCTCATGGTATCACTCTACTGGTCGACTTCGGAGCCACGACTTGCCGCATTAATAACCTCCCCATCACCCATATACTGCTTCCTGCGGAGTGCATCCTTCACGGTGCCAAACAGATGGAAGCAGGAATGTGCAAGATCCAGTCTGTAGGGTGCATGGGGAAGATGATGATGATAAAGTCCCATACTCCGAGGAGCGTAAGGAACGGTGCGGGAGACCCGCACCGCCGTACTAGGCAAGGTCCATTGGAGGTGGTTTGCCATTCCCTTTCTCCGACCGTAATTGGGGTAAATGATGATGATGCAGACGACACAACAACACCCAGTCATCTCGAGGCAGGAAAAATCCCTGACCCCGCCGGGAATCGAACCCGGGACCCCGTGCGCGGGACGCGAGCACGCTACCGCAAGACCACGAGGTGGGGACCATGAGGAAGAACAGTCTTACAAAATTTTGTGAGCTCCTTTCTGGTGCGCAGACTTGTGTGAGACTTTGCGTTGTCATGTAGAGGGAGAATTTCGTTTGCATTTTTGTGACGACTAACACACTGAAGTCGTTTCTTCAATTTCCTGAGGTAGCAAAATACACTTCCTAGTTGACTGTTGCACCCTGGGGGAGGACATCAAACAGAATAACCGCTTCAGAGTCCCAGAAGGAAAAATGTTCAAATGTATGTGAAATCTTATGGGACTTAACTGCTAAGGTCATCAGTCCCTAAGCTTACACACTACTTAACCTAAATTATCCTAAGGAAAAACACACACACCCATGCCCGAGGGAGGGCTCGAACCTCCGCCGGGATCAGCCGCACAGTCCATGACTTTAGCGCCTAAGACCGCTCGGCTAATCCCGCGCGGCAGAGTCCCAGAAGACCGTCGCCATGACTTTACCGGCTTTGAACTTTTTCTTCGGATGAGAGGTGGTGTGGCGTCAGTACATGGATTTCCGTTTTGTTTCCGGTTATAAGTGATGAACCCATGTCACGATATCCGGAAAAGATTGTCACGTACAGTCTCGTAACGCACAAGAAATTCCGTACCTAGAATGAGAGTTTCCGCACGTTCCAACACTACAGGAGTCACAGCTTTGTGCGGCCGGCAAGCACGCGGGACATCAGACAGGATTGCGCGACGTTGTTGCGATGATGACAGATGCCTCGCCCAGCGACTCACCGTGCTTTTATTCACTGCCAGGTCGCCGGCAGCCTGCAGAGTCGCGACTGACCATGAATACGGTGATACGTACATCTAGACATCATATTTCTTGTAATGTTATAGTATCATACTCCTCTGCTAATAATGCTGGGACAAGTTCCCCGTAGCAAGACTTTATGTGTTGCACTGCACTTATTGTTAAGCATAGTATATCGACGTAATTTGTTTAAATATGACGCTGTGGTAATTGTTCAGTCTCATATTTAAATTTGTGTCTTCTTGAAAAGTGGGAGAAAATGGACAAAATTGTAACAAATTCTAAATATTAATGGAGGTTTGTGGTCATATATCGGTGTGCTTGCAGAAGATATGTAGCAGGTGTGTATTTGTTGTTAAATAATATATTGCTGAAATTATTATTAAATATTTCCCTGAGACATTTAAGTCTCTTTTTACTATCTATCTTCTACGATAATGATCGAAGCAGACGAAGTGAATTAAAATTGGTGCTGTGGCCGGGACTCGAGCCCGGGTCTTCTTGCTAGCAAGGCAAAAATGCCAACCATTACACCAGCGCAGAATGACGATCAATAGTACTGCACAAACTATGGGGAGGGCAGTCAGCTTAGGTAGTTTGTGCAGCAATGTTGACCATAGTACGGGGCTGGTCTACTGGTTAGCATTTCTGCCAAGCAAGCAAGAAGACCCGGGTTCCAGTCCCGGACGCAGCACAAGTTTTAATTCATTTCGTCTGCTTCGATCATTGCTGAATTTGTTTAACACAGGATATTGGTGTATTTTCTTAAAATAATGCACTGTGGTAACTGTTAATCTCTTAAAATCACATATTAACATACATCTTGGAATGGAAATGTGGGCATCTTTGCACAGCAGTGAGGAAAAAATCTCGAAAACTGCAACCAATTACACCAAAACCGTAAATAGCAGTTGGAGGTGCTCATGCATTGGAGTACTTACAGAACAATGCCACTGTTTTTACCTGATTATAACGTCAGATTTATATTTTTAACGAATGTACTGTGGTAAATGTTAGCAGGTAAAGTATCTTATTGCTATGCATCTTTGGTTGATGATCTTGAAAAGTCAGAGAAAATCGGTCAAAAATGTAACAAACTGTGAATAGCAGTGAAAGAGGTGGTCATACAGTGGAGTGCTTACAGAAAATGTCAAGACATCATTAATCTGTATTCATTGAGGAGTGTCTCAGTCACACACTGTATTGTCAAAGTGTCTTCTGTCACAAATTATGTTAGTATTTGCCGTCATTTAGCAGTTTATGCCATGATTTCATTAAAACATAATAATTCAGTTGGACCACAATCATACACTGTAATGTCAAAGTGTCTTATCTCCAAAATTATGGTAATATTTACCGCCATTTTGCCGAACATGCCATGACCTCATCAAATTACAGTAATTCTTCCGCACCCCGCTCACACACTGTAATGACCAAGTGCCTTACCTCATAAATTATGGTAATATTTATTGCAAAATTGTTAAGGCTTTCGTGCCACTTGTTGACAAGCTGCCTATTGGCTTCTTTCTCGGGTTCTTCGGCCGACGTTCATCTAATGATTTTTCTGACGTTTCGCCAGCACGAGTGGCTGGCGAAACGTCAGAAAAATCATTAGATGAACGTCGGCCGAAGAACCCGAGACAGAAGCCAATAGGCAGTTTGTCAATATTTATTGCCTTTTTAGATGGGATGACTCTTTAGTTGATGATCCTTTCACTACAGTGCACAGATCTTGAATGACAGAACTCATCCATTTTGAGTAGTAATAAAAAAGGGTGGTTGTAGGGGAGTGAGTTTCCCGCAATTTTAATATCTTTCTATTGGCCTAGATCAATGGGAGGGAGAGTAGGGGTAGAGAGAGCGTGACCTTCATTTTCCCGTCATTTTTATGCCACGCAATTTCCCGAGCGGAGTGGGCGGTGGAAAAGGGGGGGGGGGGGGCATGTCACAGGTACCTAGTTACATCCTGACCTTTAATGTACCGCACGCAATGGTGGGTAGAGTAGCAGGTTACATGTTGTTCTAGGAGTAACAAATGTAAGACATAGGTAACGGAGTGTGATCAAATTAAATAGGTGATGATGAGGTAATTAGAATAGGAAGCGAGAAACTAAAAGCAGCAGATGAGTTTTGTTACTTGAGCAGTAAAATAACTGATGATGCCCGAAGCAGAGAGAATATAAGATGTAGATTGGCAACAACAAGGAAAGTATTTTTGGAAAAGAGAGTTTGTTAACATTGAACATCAATTTAAGGATTACTGGGTCTTTTCTGAGGGTGTTTGTCCAGCGTGTAACCTTGTGCAGAGGCGAAACGTGAACGATAAATAGTTCAGACAAGAAGAGGACAGAAGCTTCTTAAATCTGGTGCTGTAGAAGAAATGGATAATGAAGTACTGAGGAAGGCTGAGTCGGGTTTGAAATTCACTGAGGATGTGGGTACTGCGATAAGGAATAGCAGAGTAGGTATTCAGTTGAAGAGGAGTGAAGACCTCTAAAAAGGGCAGTCACAGATGTTTGACAGTCAAAGGTAGCTACAAGGAAGCTAACTCCGAAGCAACTTTGGGTAACAGAAGAAGTACTTCAATTGATCGACGAAAGAAGAAATACAAAAATGTTGAGGGAAACGCAGGAATATAATATTATAAATCACAAAGAAATGAAATAAATATGGGGTGCAGGGAAGCCACATCGAAATGGCTACAGGAAAAATGTGAAGAAATCGCGAAAGAAATGATCATTGGAAGGACAGAACCAGCATATACAGGGCACAACTAAGTTCCTTTATAAATTCTGAGAACAGGTTTCTGAGAGCAATGTAGGAAAAAAAATCTGTAGTAACATGAGCTCTAAAATCCATTTTTAAGAGCTATGAGCACTTTATCATCTTCCATACTATGAAACACATCTCTTTAACTGCAAGGTTTTTGGTTTTCGTATTCTCGGAGGACGTAGTATGGACCAAAACAAGAAAAAATGTCCATTAAACATGGGCTTTAAAATATATATCTTAAGAACTATGAGCATTTGTTCATCTTCAATACTGTGAAATATATCTCTTCTATTGAACAAGTGCTCATAGCTCTTAAGGAATGCATTTTAATGCTCCCGTTTACAAGAAATTTCTTTCTTCTTTTGGTCCATACTGCCTCCTCCAAAAATATGGAAAGCAAAGAGCAAAGGTTGCCTTGGCATTGGCATGAAACACAGTAGTGCAGAGTCTGTATTTGACTTGACGAGAAAACTAAATACGTCTCTCTCTGTGCGACAACCAAATAATATGGGACATATGGAAGTTTGGGTCAGTCTGTGAAGAGTGTACGGATGGCCGAAGTTGTTAAGGTGATCGCTCACGCAAATAATGGGAAGCAGACACTAGGACATACGGAAGTCTGCATCTGTCTGTGAAGCCCGCTCAGATAGCCGAAGTTCTTACGAGACCGCTCGTGCATGCATGTCTGAAGGAACACTGCATCGAACTTTACAGTCACTTTTAAATACCGGCACTGCACTGGTGTATTTCATACTAAAACAAAGGCAATTTAACGTGAAAACTAAATAAGTCTCTCCCTGAGCGGGAATTACATAACTGTACAAGCTCTATGGGAAACAGACATTGGGACATATGGAAGTTTGGTCCAGTCTGTGAAGCGCGTACGGATGGCCGAAGTTGTTAAAGTGATCGCTCACGTAAAGCGGGAGATCTGGTTTCGAGTCCCAGTTTGGCACAAATATTCTTATTTGCATTTATTTCCAACTTAGTGTCTAGTTGTGGTGGTACCGTACCAACGATATGCGAACGTATTTCATGATGAGAATCAGCAGAGATGAAACTTCATATTGGAAACAGTTATGATACAGGTTCATCAGGGCTAATAAGCGAACCCGATTTGGCTCTAGTGATCCTACACGTATGCTATATTTGTTTTTCCCTTGTTGTGTGTGCTCGTTACAGCTGCAGTCTGATGACAATTTTTTTCTCCCTCTTATTCTTCCATTTCTTCTTCTTCTTCCTCTTCTTCTTCTTCCTCTTCTTGTTCTGTTGCAGTTGATATGGACATGGTGCAGACTCGGGGTTGCGCCTACGGCCACTACGCCACACCGTGACACAATGATGATGCTTTTATCTCCCCAGCCTACTTTGTCGACAATGTATTCACCACCCCTGCAAACACGAGCACAGCCCTGCCCATCATCATCACTATGGTATGGGCTGATAACACAACTCATCTGCCAACGTAACCGTGCGCCGGACCATCTCGATGAATTGGCAGTATATTATATAACAATACATCAGTGCAAATAACGATGTGACGACAGATTCTTGGACTAATTTTGAATATAAGTTTAACTACTATAGACATCTGCATATATATTCTTTTTTACACATGATAATTATCAACTTTTTCTCTCTTTGCAGATGAGAAGGAAATGGTAAGCAGATTTGGTCCACCATGTTATCTGACGATGATGCGTTTATCGCCCCAAACACCACCGTCATCATCAACGTGGTACGAGCTAATGACACTGCCTCGTCTGCCAATGCAGCTGCGTCCTGTACCATTTTGAGATCATCATGAATCTTCATGGGACAGTCTTCGTCTCTGTATCGCCCTGGGCCTAGCATCAGCTGTTGCCCTGCCCGCTCTCTTTCGGATCATCAAGTATGTTCTGCAACCACACTGGACTACTCGGTAGCTGCTGGCAATTTTGGAGACAGGATCTCACAAGCCCATATTGACAACATGAGAGCCTGCCACTTTCCAATAATGCGTATAAGGCCGTTTCGGAAAAGGTCCTCCCCGAAATCGTCAGCGACCAGCTGTATCTCGCCATTAAGTGCAACAGAGTTCTGTACTGTGATATCACACATCCTCCGAAAGTGGGCAGTGATGCTGGTTAGGGGAAGAACATCGTCCAAGTTTTGGAGAGTGCTGGTGCGATATCAGGGAGTGATTCAACCGCAGTGTGGTTCGGAACGTACCTGTATGTGTGGAACTGCCCACCCAGGATAAAATATTCTTAAAGCATAAGAATGCTCATCACCAGGAACAATGCCCCCTCATCATATACGCTGACTACAAGTACCTTCTAGCTCCTGTAGCACATTGTGAAGGTGATCCCAAAGCAGTAGGAGGTGTCCGTAGTGAACTTCGATCTCAGACAGTGAGACACATATGCAACTGTGGGATGGCTGTGGGGGCGCGAAGTCGTCTCCTGCACTGTGGATTGACAAGCCATTTCAGAAACACGAACAGCTTCAGCACAGGCAACAGTCTCTATGAGTTGCCAAATACATCGTCAGTCCACCCTGCTGCATCACCATTATTTGCTGAAAAGTATTCCCCCTATGCTCGTCCATTATCACCTCCTTCCGTTCCTTATGTAAGAGGCTATAGACAGTCCTCAGATGTATGTTTACATGTAGTACACTTACTAAACTCATCTCTGTCCAACATCAACATCTCGTCAGTTGAGCACATTTCCCATCAAAAATAAAGATAGTACCTTCCAATCCAACCTTTCTCTTGAAAGTTCACAAGTGGAGCAGAGAGATTTATTTCGATTTGTAGGTAAAGGGATCATCCCATGTAGAGTTACTATTTATTCTGAGCATGTCTGCTACTAGTTTCAGGGTATTGTGAATGTTTTCCAGCAGGAGAACACCAGTTGCATGAAATCGTCTATTTTTGAGCTGCATTGCGATATTAGGCACTCCTTGTGTACATACAGTATATGCATGTAGATGTGTAATTAGGCCTCCTCTTTATGATTAATTACATAATTAGGATCGATCTTTACTTCAGTTTACTACCCAGAATAAATAAAGTATACTAACCTAACCTTCCTCTCCTGCAGCTGGACAGTTTCCCTAGGTAGAGAGGGGGGGGGGGGGGTCGCATTTAGGTTTTCTGCCAGGGAGGACAGGGGTTCGAGTCCCAGAAAGGGCACCCACCATTTTGAATTTCCTGCCAGTTCCAGGTTGGGGCAGGCAGGGTGGGTCGTCAGTAAAGCTTTAGGACAAAAAAATGCAAGCCTTTTTTAAATTCCACCATTTTTTAATTTCACGCCAAGATTCGAAATTCCTACCAAAATTCGAAATTCTCGCAGGTGGTGAGAGGGAGGGGGAGAGCAGGGAAGGGGCAGGGACGGTGGCGGGGATCCACATGCTGTCTGGGGAAAATTCATGACATCATCTAGGAATGGGGGTAATTAATTGATCAGTTAATTAATTTGATACTAAAACTGGAGTGGTACTTGCTTTTCCCCAATACTTACATACTTTTCGGACGACCTGTCGCTATATCTTTGTTGGCTACATGAAAAATATCTTTGTGACTGACTTTTATGGCATATAATTGCTGTTTTCAACCAGAATCGTACACTATAGGTCATGTGATTGATGTTTGATATGTATGAGTTTCTGCACAAGTGAACTACAAGACAAGTATGAGTAAAACTTTTTCCCAATTTAGCCATTAAGTATATAAAAATATCCCTCATCAGTTACACAACTGCGCATGTTTAGAATAATGCTGGAGCTAACACGTGGAAACCACAATGTATAAGAGCCAAAATACGCAAAAATGCACTTGAGAATGGGAATGATTTTCTGAAATGAGCCATGCAAAAAATAAATAAAATAAAAAGTTGTTTTACACGCTAAACACACTATGACACACTGATCCAGAATTAAACTACAAATCGTTCACATCCCGTAGTTCTGACCAAGGTATTCTGGAACTTTGCCTTTGTTGGAAGGCAAATATTGGAACTAAAAACCCCTCCCAAATATTGCCAAGTGGAACTTCCTTTGCCCCACTACCAGCTCGTCTGTAATATGGCAAGAAATGTCCTCGACTGTCGATCAGCCAGCCTCACCTTCAGAGGTGTTGAATGAAAAGCATTAAAGTGAAAGAAAACAGGCATGAGCAGATTATTGCATTTTCTTGCCCGATGTTACTTCACTAGCCTCCGGCCGCATCATCAATGACGACTCCTGCTTATCCCACGGATTACTGTGTCGACTGGATTCTCGCTTGCTGTTTACTGATGACTAATCTTGGCCTTGGTTGTTTGCATTGGGCTTGTACTTCGTGTAAACTGCTCTTTCGTCTTCTGTCTAACAAACGTGACGTACACCACGTCGCAACATTTTTACATGTATCTCTGTTATGAAAATAGAGATCACATGCAGTATTCCCAAGTGTAGATAACGTTACTAATTATTCTGCTCCAGGAAATACAGTGTCATATTTTCAGTTTATGTTTCCATGGCACAGAACGGCAACATAAATTCTGGTAGGCAGTGCGCCATTTGAAATATCAAGCATGTACAAATTTATTTCGAATGAAACTCAGATTGCACATTTTAATATCAGTTTACACTTTCCGCGTACTTGCTCAATTAATTCGCAACATTTATTATCAATAGTGATATGTCTGTGTAAAACCATTTCACCTTCGTTTAAGAGCAGCCTGTGTTGTTTCTGACACCTGATTTTATAAATTACATGCACTTAAATACGGCTATTATGTGCTTAAATATAGTGTTTCATTTATTGATTTGTGCCACATCTCATGGCGTCGTTTTGCACGACAATGGAATTTATGGATAAGATATAAATGAAATTAAAACAGAATTAGTTTTCTGAGTAGCCTCTCAACGTCCAGACCGCACTAGAGTTTTGAGATGATACAGTACAATTGCCACCAGTTTTTGCATTAGTTTTTAAAAAGCGTTTCATTTCGTTCTTCTTCAAGAATCTGAAACATTCAAAGTAATAGACACATGTGGATGCCGCCTCGGAAAGTATTGCTTTTGGTTTGTAGTGTCCTTTCTTGGACACCGTGATGGAGTTCGCAAGAAATGTAGGACAAAGATATGTGGCCAGCACACTCAGAGAACAGCAGTTGGACTTCCAATTTAGGTAAATATCATTGGTGTACAATGTAATGTACGTAAGGTTCGAGAATTTGCTTCAACTGGTATTGGTCACTTGATTTTATGTCGCAGTGGCTACCGATACTTCCCATTTATGAACTTCGTAGCCAACAGTCCAGACAATTCGGAATATATTTCTTTTTCAAGTAAAGAGTGTATAAATAACGGGTATGCATGTGATCCCGTCACCACAGAATCAGCTACTAGAATTTTTTATTTAATTTTCCTAATTAAAAAATAAAATTAAAAAGTTTAATTTCTTAAAACTATCTCCATTAAGACGAAATTATTGTAATAAATATATAAAAGAAGACTTGATATGAAAAATTATTATTATTTTTCAACTCACGAAAATCGGATTCCATTATTTTTGTATTTAAGTTGTACTTTTAATTTATTTTGTATCAAGAATCTTGACAGGACAGATTGTACCACGGTCGTATCACAACGAAAATTTGTAGCTGAGCAAACAGAGTACAAGGGTGCGCTAGACTGCAGTTATACATTTTCTTATGTTATTTGGCCAAGAAACTGAGCATTAATCGAAGTATTATTTGTAACCGGATGTTAAAAGTAATTAAAAGACACCAGTTACAAATGTTATCGACCAATTCTAAAGAATTCTGGCACTTAGTTGGATGAATACAATCAACAGTCGTCTAGAACATCGATCCAACAAGATGAGAAAAATTTGTGTCTCACTGCCTGCTCTTGATTAATTAGAAATGCAGTCCAACAAAAGCCTTATTTTGGCGTACATTGCAATTATAGTTAAAATATATGTATGCTCTGTCGTGAGAAGAACGAGAGCAGGAGAGCTGCAGTGTGCAGTTCAAAGCAGAGTAGACCGGAATGTTTTAAGCAAGCGTTTCTCTACCTTTCACTATTCGCGACACAACTTTCGATCACAATTTTCATCGTCCCCTCCTCATACGATTGCAGTGCATACACAATAATGTATTTTGACCATTTTGACATTAAATGTGCAAAGTTAATATGCCTTAAATATTACCAAGAGTAAGTAAATTTAATTTTCGGTTTTGTGATGGTACATCAGCAGTAGAGAAACTGCTTTTCTGCAAACCAGCAGAACAGAAACCAAAAGCAATCGCATTATTTGCTATCTTAAATGATTTTATAAACGCGGCAAACCTAGAATGGAAAAACTGCTTCGAATTATGCACCCAGGGTGCTCGTTCAGTGTCTGGAAGATTCGATAGTATATAAGCACTTGTGAAAAAAAAGTCAACACTGTGTGTGTACTCATTGCGTGATCCACACACAAGCGCTGACTTCCACACAAATGAGTCATAGTCTGAATACTGCGCTAACAACCGTTGTAACCGTAGTAAATTATATAACAATGACCTTCTAAAATCAAGAATGTTTGCAGTACTTTGCAAATACATGAGTGCAGCACATTCAGCTTCACTATTTTGTCACGAGACGAGTTGGTTATCGCGTGGGAAACTTTTCTAACATATTTACAAATTAAAAAACGAAATCGTCATTTTTCTAGATGAGGAAATGCGACCGGAAGCCGACAAGTTACGAGATCGTTTATTTGTGGTGAAATTGAGCTAACTGATCGACATATTCGACGTTGAATCTCCAACTCCAAGTAGCATGTACACGAATGTAGGAAACGAGAGATAAAGTGAACGATTTTTCAATATGACAGACAGCCAAAGTTGCAAAATAGCTCTTATTATTACTTGATGATGACAAGTTTCGGGTTTTTCTTCGTAACCCATTCTCAGATCCTCCATCCAATCAGAATAAATATTAATCCAAATAGCAAAAAATCAAACAATCGTTATCTAAAAGAGTACAGTGCAAGCGATAATGAAATCGGATACAAACAGAAACTGCCCAGCATAGTGGAAATCCCTTAATACTTCTTGCAGAAAACTGGATTTATGGAGCAGAGATTTAAAGCAAAGTAATCTATGTTGTTGTTGTTGTTGTGGTCTTCAGTTCTGAGACTGGTTTGATGCAGCTCTCCACGCTACTCTATCCTGTGCAAGCTTCTTCATCTCCCAGTACCTACCGCAGCCTACATCCCTCTGAATCTGCTTAGTGTATTTATCTCTTGGTCTCCCTCTGCGATTTTTACCCTCCATGCTGCCCTCCAATACTAAATTGGTGATCCCTCGATGTCTCAGAACATGTCCTACCAACCGATCCCTTCTTCTAGTCAAGTTGTGCCACAAGCTCCTCTTCTCCCCAATTCTATTCAATACTTCCTCATTAGTTATGTGATCTACCCATCAGATCTTCAGCATTCTTCTGTAGCACCACATTTCGAAAGCTTCTATTCTCTTCTTGTCTAAACTATTTATTGTCCACGTTTCACTTCCATACATGGCCACACTCCATACAAATACTTTGAGAAACAACTTCCTGACATTTAAATCTATACTCGATGTTAACAAATTTCTCTTCTTCAGAAACGCTTTCCTTGCCATTGCCAGTCTACATTTGATATCCTCTCTACTTCGACTATCATCAGTTATTTTGCTCCCCACATAGCAAAACTCCTTTACTACTTTCAGTGTCTCATTTCCTAATCTAATTCCCTCAGCATCGCCCGACTTAATTCGACTACATTCCATTATCCTCGTTTTGGTTTTGTTGATGTTCATCTTATATCCTCCTTTCAAGACACTGTCCATTCCGTTCAACTGCTGTTCCAGGTCCTTTGCTGTGTCTGATAGAATTACAATGTCATCGGCGAACCTCAAGGTTTTTATTTCTTCTCCATGGATTTTAGTACCTACTCCGAACTTTTCTTTTGTTTCCTTTATTGCTTGCTCAATTTCCAAGGATGAAGAAAACCGCGTGAAACTTCTTTTTTAACAACTGAAAATCATCTAACCATGCTAGAAAAGAACTTTCAGAAGCCTATTCTTGGCGGCGAAGACTTTGGTAGTATGTTATGAGTGGGCTAGGGATCTATTTCAAAATACTCTCTAAGATCTCTCAACTACCGGAGAAGAAATCTTCATAGGCTTCACGGCACGTAGCGAAATCAAAAGACAATTTAGTAATTAACCACTCTTTGAATTCTGGACAGGAGTAGATGATGAGTTTTCTGCATTGAATACAAGAGACTTTCGTATACTATTAATCTACCGTTCTCAACATCCCATCGTTTCGAAACCGAATTTTCTGCGTTGACTGCTTTGAAGATAAAATATAAGTCTCAACTAAATAAAGAAAAAGAACGCAGAATGCCTATTTGTGATACGAAAACCTCCTTAGAAACACTTTGCTGTGCAAGACAGGCCCAAGACAGTCACTAATAATTAATATGGTTTTTTTCAATTTAGTACTGAAATGTTAATTATTAAATGCATATTAATATGGTTGTTTTCAATTTAGTACTGAAATGTTAATTATTAAATGCATTTTGCAGAACTGATACAGCTCATTTATAAGTGCATATCAGTGTCAATGTGAATTTTATTTTTTTTTATTATGTCAAAATGTATTCTGCGTTGTTGTCCTTTCAGTAAATTAATCAATTTTTCAGTTCACATTTTTGCTCTTTTCAATAAGCTCGCCTCCGTGCGGGTTAGCCGCGCGGTCTCGGGCGTCCTGTCACGGTCCTCGCGGCTCCCCGCGTCGGAGGTTCGAGTCCTCCCTCGGGCATGGGTGTGTGTGTTGTCCTTAGCTGAAGTTAGTTTAAGTTAGATTAAGTAGTGCGTAAGCTTAGGGACCGGTGACCTCCGCAGTTTGGTCCCAGAAGACCTTACCACAAATTTCCAATAAGCTCGCCCGCACCTCCCCATCTGGTGTCATCACGTCACCCGAGGGTTGCGCGCCCCGTCCGTTGAGAATCGCTCCTCGAAGCAGTAATGTGCACTGTTACCTCTCCGTAATGATGTATTCATTTCGCCGCTTGCCAAGGCATGACGTCATCCGCCCATCCAAGGATCGCTCCTTTTCCATCTCAAAAGTTCCTATTCCCTAACTGGGCACGCTGTTCTTCACTTGAACGCAGTCAGCACCATACATGGAACGAAATGAGAGGTCTGTCGCAGTTATCTAATGTAAATGTTACTAATGAATGTTAATGTGCTGAGCGGCTGTATTTATTCATGATGTCTCAAAGCTTACTGTATGGACTCTAACACAAAAGAATGACGCACCACGAAGGAATTATCCGAAAGGGCCGGGAAATGGGTAGATGTGGCGTCCGTGTACAGATGAAACGTCCCCTTATGAACAATTATACACGACTGTGCTTAAACTGACACACAATATTTTTTTAGCGCAACGCAATCTGACTTTCAGAAATCCCTACAAAGGAATGGCCCTGACTAACATTAACTTGTACCTTTCACAAATCACTTACCTCACAAAAATCTTCGTTACTCGAACTACTGCAATACAGCGAGCGCCACTACTGCCAGCTAAATAACAGATTCAAACTACTGAAGGCACTAACTACTAGTAGGCATAGTTAGCAAATGAAAGATTTTAATAGAGAACAAACATTGTATTTACCTTAATAGTCATAATATATATACCAGTTCATAACGTCCATTCTTACAAATATCAAAACTCCTCCATTTCTCTCCCCACATCCACCACTGCTGGCGGCTCACCTCCAACTGCGCAACGCTACGCGCTGTTCACATCCAGCTGCCGCTGCCCAACACTACAATGGCAGACAACAATACAAACTAGGCACAGACTGCAGACAGCACAGCCAGCGATTTTCATACAGAACGCTATGTAACGTTGCCAATAAGAAAACCTAAACAGCCTACTTACACAGACAAACAAATGAATACAATTTCAGAAAAACTGGTTGATTTAATCAAGCGAAAGAGCTTTACAAATTGAGCAAACCAATGATACGTTGGTCCAACTCTGGCCCTCATACAAGCAGTTATTCGCCTTGGCATTGAGTAACAGAGTTGTTGGATGTTCTCCTGAGAGATATCGTGCCAAATTCTATCCAATTGGCGCTTTATATCGTCAAAACACCGAACTGGTTGAAGGACCCTATCGTTACTGCTCCAAACGTTCTGAAGTGGGGAGAGATATGGCGACCTTTCTGGACAAATTAGGGTTTGGAAAGCCCAAGGACAAGCAATAGAAATTCTCGCCGTGTGCAGGCAGGCATTATTTAGCTGAAATATAAGCCCAGTATGGCCTGCCATGGAGAGCAACACAACCGCGTGTACAATACCGTGTACATATGACTGTGCTGTAAGGGTGGCGCGAACGACAACCAAAGAGGTCCTGCTACGAAACGAAATGGCATCCCTGGCTGTCGGGCCGTATGGCAAGTTACAGTCAGGTTGGTATCCTACTGCCGACCGAGGCGTTTCCATACATGTCTGCACTGGGAATCGCGCTCAGTTCGAAGCGGGACTCGTCGCTGAAGATTCCAGTAAATGAGATTACAGGCTGAAGACGTGTCTTTAGACGCCCCGGACAGCGGTGGGCTACCAACCTGACTGTTGCCCGCCGTATGGCCCGACAACTAGCAGTGATCGTGTGGGATGCTACCTCGTTTCGTAGCAGGACCACTTTGTTTGTGATCAGCTGCACCCTTACAGCACAGTGGTACGTCGACAATAGTCTACGCCCTGTTTTGTTGCCCTTCATGGCAAGGTATCTTGAGCTTACAGCTCAGCAAGATAATGCCAGCCCACACACGACGAGAGTCTTTACTGCTTGTTTTTGTGCCTTTCAGACCCTCTACCTCTTGAATAAATCATCCAAGTTTTTTGAAATTGTGATCATTTGTTTGTCTGTATATGTACGTCACGTCTACCGATTTCCGTCCCATTCGGATAATTCCTTCGTGGTGTGCGTCGTTCTTTTCTTTTTTTTTATTCTTTTTCTTCGAGTGTATATGCACAGCGGACAAAAAATTTGTCACTCCGAAGAGACATCACACTAATCGCCCATCACCCTATCTATTCTAGATAATCACTTCCATTCGGTGAGGGAGGGAGTTTACAAGTTGTTTAGGTACAACATAGCCAACTAAATCCACTCACTCACGATGCGATCCCGTAGAGCAACCGAATTGAGCAGATGGTGACTGCAACATTTCAGCTGCTGCTACAAATAGGTTCAAATGGTTCAAATGGCTCTGAGCACTATGGGACTCAACTTCTGAGGTCATTAGTCCCCTAGAACTTAGAACTAGTTAAACCTAACTAACCTAAGGACATCACACACATCCATGCCTGAGGCAGGATTCGAACCTGTGACCGTAGCGGTCTCGCGGTTCCAGACTGCAGCGCCTAGAATCGCACGGCCACTTCGGCCGGCTACAAATACACTCCTGGAAATTGAAATAAGAACACCGTGAATTCATTGTCCCAGGAAGGGGAAACTTTATTGACACATTCCTGGGGTCAGATACATCACATGATCACACTGACAGAACCACAGGCACATAGACACAGGCAACAGAGCATGCACAATGTCGGCACTAGTACAGTGTATATCCACCTTTCGCAGCAATGCAGGCTGCTATTCTCCCATGGAGACGATCGTAGAGATGCTGGATGTAGTCCTGTGAACGGCTTGCCATGCCATTTCCACCTGGCGCCTCAGTTGGACCAGCGTTCGTGCTGGACGTGCAGACCGCGTGAGATGACGCTTCATACAGTCCCAAACATGCTCAATGGGGGACAGATCCGGAGATCTTGCTGGCCAGGGTAGTTGACTTACACCTTCTAGAGCACGTTGGGTGGCACGGGATACATGCGGACGTGCATTGTCCTGTTGGAACAGCAAGTTCCCTTGCTGGTCTAGGAATGGTAGAACGATGGGTTCGATGACGGTTTGGATGTACCGTGCACTATTCAGTGTCCCCTCGACGATCACCAGTGGTGTACGGCCAGTGTAGGAGATCGCTCCCCACACCATGATGCCGGGTGTTGGCCCTGTGTGCCTCGGTCGTATGCAGTCCTGATTGTGGCGCTCACCTGCACGGCGCCAAACACGCATACGACCATCATTGGCACCAAGGCAGAAGCGACTCTCATCGCTGAAGACGACACGTCTCCATTCGTCCCTCCATTCACGCCTGTCGCGACACCACTGGAGGCGGGCTGCACGATGTTGGGGCGTGAGCGGAAGACGGCCTAACGGTGTGCGGGACCGTAGCCCAGCTTCATGGAGACGGTTGCGAATGGTCCTCGCCGATACCCCAGGAGCAACAGTGTCCCTAATTTGCTGGGAAGTGGCGGTGCGGTCCCCTACGGCACTGCGTAGGATCCTACGGTCTTGGCGTGCATCCGTGCGTCGCTGCGGTCCGGTCCCAGGTCGACGGGCACGTGCACCTTCCGCCGACCACTGGCGACATCGATGTACTGTGGAGACCTCACGCCCCACGTGTTGAGCAATTCGGCGGTACGTCCACCCGGCCTCCCGCATGCCCACTATACGCCCTCGCTCAAAGTCCGTCAACTGCACATACGGTTCACGTCCACGCTGTCGTGGCATGCTACCAGTGTTAAAGACTACGATGGAGCTCCGTATGCCACGGCAAACTGGCTGACACTGACGGCGGCGGTGCACAAATGCTGCGCAGCTAGCGCCATTCGACGGCCAACACCGCGGTTCCTGGTGTGTCCGCTGTGCCGTGCGTGTGATCATTGCTTGTACAGCCCTCTCGCAGTGTCCGGAGCAAGTATGGTGGGTCTGACACACCGGTGTCAATGTGTTCTTTTTTCCATTTCCAGGAGTGTAGGTGGTTCAGTGGGGCAGTGGGGGTGCGATAACGTGCCTGACTGATCGTCAGTGAAGGAACGTATATGATAGTCCTGTACACACAGCTGTTCCTATCTTGGAAAACTGAAGTGTCCGCAGCACACTCATCACGAAGATATAGGGAAAAGGGCAACACTTGACCACCTAGAATGTTGCGATAAAAACCCTCGTTCATGTCCGCAGTAATGCGAACGGGTGGGCCCAAGTTATGGTACGAAGAACACCTGAAACCGATGAGAAATTACATCAGGCGTGCACTACACCGTCCATACACTGCACCTCACTGGGGCATCGGTGCACTCATTTGAAAAGAGGTAAAATCGCGACTCATCGGTCCACACAATTCACTCACCGAAGACGCGCAGCGATGTTCCCAACTATATCTGTCCTTCGGATGCGGTTCCCTTCGGAATGTTCGCTGGAAACTGTTTGAGGTAGACCTGCATTCACTGACAGCAGCAACTCCTGCCCTGTATGAAACCGATAGTCATTGACAAGGTGCGTTACTCGTCTCCGTTCCCTGTCGGTTAAGCTTATTTCATTAGTACTCTTCTTACGTCGTATTACATTTTATTTCACTGCCTACCATTACGTCAGCGGTGGAGAATCACGTTTCCGCCTGCTACCTTTTCTACATCGTCCACAGCGCTCCAAAGCGCCCAATGCGCTCTTTTAAGAGGATATTTTGTCCTGTGAGCTTATGTCGGAGAATCCAAAAATTTTGAGATTGCGGAAATTGAACATAATGCGACTGTAGATGCAACAAGTTGGCGTCTTCTGTTACCACATCTATGTTCCTACACAGAAATATGCAACAAATTCGATCTGTCCGTTTGAAATGCTAAATTGACACAAAAACTCTTTAATTTATTCCGTTATTTATTCAGAGACGTAAATTTGTGCAGTGAAACATGTGTCCAAGCCACAACAGCATAACAGTATTTACAAACAAGCAGGAGAAAACGCTCAGCTGAAATATACAAAACACCTCTGGTACATAAATGAAACTTGTCACAGCTAGGTACTTGCAAAATACTACAATGATGATTTAGATCTGTGGCTGATTTTGGTTGGTAGCCGCAGGACACATAAAATGTAAAATAAAGGGAAATAATAAAGAAATCCCGCCAGTATGCTGCAACTATGATGAAACATGTTTGGGCGATAAAATAATAATTTTTGTACTTGCAAAAAGATAGACCCATCCTTAATTGACTATTGTTTTTCTGAAAGTACGTGAACTGAGCTCCAAACTCCAATATTGTAATCCGAGAAGATGTTACTTCTGTTCAAGGAGCTCGAAACGATTCATAACCAAAAGTAAAAAAAAAAATCGTTCAAATAGTTCTGAGCACTATGGGACTTACCTTCTGAGGTTATCAGTCCCCTAGAACTCAGAACTACTTAAACCTAACTAACCTAAGGACAGCACACACATCCATGCCCGAGGCAGGATTCGAACCTGCGACCGTAGCGGTCGCGCGATTCTAGACTGAAGCGCCTAGAACCGCTTTTTTTTTTTCATTTTGTTCGTTGTTGATAGTTGTGTTTAGTTGTTGCGGACGTCACATGTCATCTGTTCAAGTTCGTTATTGATCCTTTCAGAGGCCAACCAGCTCTCTGACCAATCACGCTAAGCTACCGTGCCGCCATAATTTTAATTCTTCTATAAGTGGGCAATGTTGGATGCAGCCCACGAAGACATAAGCAAAAATGGACTACTGAAAACTTTAATCCGCTTCATTAAATTAGTGCAGCCTCGTCACTGAGCGAATAAAAGATAAGACAGCTAAAATCCTACCTCCGGGGTGCGACGCCCGACTGGTCTTAGTTTTTTTTTCTGGCAGATAATATAGCATTCGCCTCTGGCAACTGTTTTATGGAAAAATCAAGCTCCATCTTGTTACGGAAAAAAGGTGTATCTCTTGACGCTTTTCTTGCACAACATATTGCTATTATTCTTACTGCGTCAGAATAGAATAAACATTTTTGCTGTTAGCAATAAGCTCTGTCTTCTTCCCTAGGAATAGCCGATTATTATTATACTAGCGGAGTTCGTGTCGATGTCTGTGATGGTACTGGCTCCCGCTGGAACGTAAATATGTCGGAGAATTTCTCTTTATTCTTTGAACGACGAGAGATCACTTCCACGCACTTCTACTCCTATAGTCGCTGTCCCGGATACAGTTATTGTTGTCATATCTACTGTACACAAACTGCAGTTTCCCAGTACCCTATCAATGACTCGTAGCCTGCCATTTCCTTTGCCTATAACTGAAGCTATGAGGCCGTTACACTTCTAGGGTCTTCACATATTTACTCCCAAATATTTGTATGGCATGGATGACTGAAGCTGCGACTCATTAAGCATATAGTCAAACGATACTATACATTAATGTTTGGTAAAGCGCACAACTACGCATTTGTCTTAAGAGCTAGTATTGGAACCAGGCTTTCAGAAACCTAACAGATATTACTGTAGCTCGACTGGACTGAATATCCTCATAAGTAATTGCATCATCTGCGAAAAGGCTGAAATTGGGACAATCAGTATCCACTAAGTCATAAATGTAGAACATGAACAGAAACGGTCTAACCACACTCCTCTGGGGCACTGTCTGCAGTAGGACCATACCAAGCAAATCAATATGATGTTTAAAACAACACTGAATTTTTTTTAAAAAAACTTGTGGCCATTGCACATCATCCATCGAGCCAGCTACTAGTGCGTGAAAACTGAAATCGGTGTATTATACAAATTGAATTCAGATGTATCTCTCTCATCTGCTCACACACGCACACGCGCACACACACACACACACACACACACACACACACACACACACACACAAACACACACACGCACACACACAAAGTTTGTAGTTTAGAATCTTGAATCTAGGATACTTTGAAAATTAAATAATTATTTGTCATGTGGCCCAAGAGTTAAATATGTCATTTTTATGTTTTCTGTCGTTCATTAGTTTATTCTATATAATTATTATTAATATCTTCTTGGACATGTGGACCGCCAACGAATCTAAATAGAAGACTGTTCGTTTTTATGACATACGCGTCTAGCTTCTTTTGTTTGAGAAGCATATCAATGGCCTGTATGTAATACATATTTGTTGTCTGCATATAATAACTGTGTTTCCAGATATACTACTACACTGTAGTTTTTAGTTATTCTCTCACTGTTAGGTAAGACACAACTTTTTGGAGCGGAAGTTCCGAAAGGATAAATTGCTCTTTTGTAAGTAGAACCAAACAGCAATCGTCTTCCTGCGAAATCGAAGGCACTTCAAACTGTCACAATTTCGTCAATCGTTCTTTTAAAAGTCTAAGAAATTTTTGCAAGTGAAAAAATGGTTCAAATGGCTCGGAGCACTATGGGACTTAACATCTATGGTCATCAATCCCCTAGAACTTAGAACTACTTAAACCTAACTAACCTAAGGACAGCACACAACACCCAGCCATCACGAGGCAGAGAAATTTTGCAAGTGAAGAAGGAAACTCGGCGGCTTACGTTCCTTTTTATACGAAACGAAAAACACGCAATATTTTACGGCGTCCGTACTGAAACTGGAAGCAATGGCTAACTTCAGAATAGTTAGTGAAATTGTGTGAATTATACTGAGGTCTGAATGGCTTTTAGACATTGTAGGGGATATATTTCCCTAAACTCGAAGTATAATAAATTCGTTATGTACAATAGAAACATTCCGTGATTTTACGAAACCTTCCTCAAATTTTTGCGGATTTACTGAAACAATCATGTGCAGAAGTGAGAATAACCAGCTTAAAAGGGCGCGTAAAACGTAGGCACGCGGTTAAGAACTTCATCATTGTGAAATGTTTACCTTGGCGTAAGGGTACCCACCAGTGTTACAAATAAATCAATAGTCCAATGTCATACCAGAACGGCAGCAGATTAATCCATATATGCTCACAGGGTCGATAACGACCCTACTGCTACCTGAAAATGTCAACATATTATTCACACGGGTCAGATCAGAAGAAGATGTGCGCTTTGTACAAATAAAACTGTGAAAATGTGCCGCACATGGAAGTTAAGTTACATGACAAATGCTTTTCAGAATCTCACAGATGTTACGTTTTATCCACCTTACCTATAAAATATGGTTACTTAACAGAAACTTGTAATAATAAAGACTGGTTATAAAATTCCTAATAATAAACATCTGTCATCGAAAAATGTGATATATTTTGGTTATTACTGTTCCACAGCAGTGTGAGACCTTATGTGCCTATGGGGTCATTGTCGATCCAATGATAAAACCTCATTTCTGAACTCACAACTACAAATTACTGTTACAACTTTTGTCTGTGGTCAGTGATAAATAACATATGTGAAAATCATTAAAAAATAGCTCTGGGAATATATGGGTCAAAGAAGTAGGATGCCTAATCCAATATTAATCCAAATAATAAGATAGAGCTTTACAAGACTCAATATGTTTCTATGAAAGACTTATAAATAAGTTGCCTCAATGTCTCGGTATACACGTACGATAACAGCGTTAACGACGTAACAAAATTAAGTGCCCTCTACGTATTGTCGTTTTCCGAAGACGTCATTTCGACATCTTCAATCATATATAGGGTGAAATCAACCCCACCAACAGATTTCGGAGGAATTTTGGGGAAATTTTCTGTGTATTTCGGTGTAAGGGGACAGTAGCTCGTTACAGAGCAATTGCATTTCGTTATATCTCTTATCCTCATTTATCTTTGTACCTATGTTGCACTTCAAATACATTGACGGGAAAACAATCGCAACACCAAAAAATTATTAATGTAGAATAATGAAAATTCGGGACTATATTTGGTTAGGGAACATATTTAAGCAATTAACATAGCAAGATTACAGGTTAATGTAAGCGCGAGATAATCTAATTCAAATGTGAAATGCGAAATTCTAAACTCAGATTGGAATGTATACCGCAGAGACAGGCTGGACAGTGAAGGGGGAGGCGTGTTTATAGCGATAAGAAGTGCAATAGTATCGAAGGAAATTGACAGAGATCCGAAAAGTGAAATAATTTGTGTGAAGGTCACGGTTAAAGCAGGCTCAGACCTGGTCAGTGGATGTCTCTATAGGTCCCCTGGCTCAGCAGCTGTTGTGGCTTAGCACCTGAAGGATAATTTGGAAAATATTTCGAGTAGATTTCCCCACCATGTTGTAGTTCTGTGTGGAGATTTTAATTTGCCGGATATAGACTGGGAGACTCAAACGTTCATAACGGGTGGCAGGGACAAAGAATCCAGTGAAATTTTTTTAAGTTCTTTGTCTGAAAACTACCTTGAGCAGTTAAACAGAGAACTGGCTCGTGGCGATAACATATTAGACCTTCTTGTGACAAACAGACCCGAACTATTTGAAACAGTTAACGCAGAACAGGGAATCAGTGATCATAAAGCGGTTACTGCATCGATGATTTCAGCCGTAAATAGAAATATTAAAAAAGGTAAGAAGATTTTTCTGTTTAGCAAAAGTGACAAAAAGCAGATTTCGTAGTACCTGATGGCTCAACACAAAAGTTTTGTCTCAAGTACAGATAGTGTTGAGGGTCAGTGGACAAAGTTCAAAACCATCGTACAACATGCGTTAGATGAGTATGTGCCAAGCAAGATCGTAAGAGATGAAAAAGAGCCACTGTGGTACAACAACCGAGTTAGAAAACTGCTGCGGAAGCAAAGGGAACTTCACAGCAAACATAAACATAGCCAAAGTCTTGCAGACAAACAAAAATTACGCGAAGCGAAATGTAGTGTGAGGAGGGCTATGCGAGAGGCTTGCAATGAATTCGAAAGGAAAGTTCTATGTACTGACTTGGCAGAAAATCCTAAGAAATTTTGGTCTTATGTCAAAGCGGTAGGTAGATTAAAACAAAATGTCCAGACACTCTGTGACCAAAATGGTACTGAAACAGAGGATGACAGACTAAAGGCCGAAATACTAAATGTCTTTTTCCAAAGCTGTTTCACAGAGGAAGACTGCGCTGTAGTTCCTTCTCTAGATTTTCGCACAGATGACAAAATGGTAGATATCGAAATAGACGACAGAGGGCTAGAGAAACAATTAAAATCGCTCAAAAGAGGAAAGGCCGCTGGACCTGATGGGATACCAGTTCGATTTTACACAGAGTACGCGAAGGAACTTGACCACCTTCCTGCAGCGGTGTACCGTAAGTCTCTAGAAGAGCGTAGCGTTCCAAAGGATTGAAAAGGGGCACAGGTCATCCCCGTTTTCAAGAAGGGACGTCGAACAGATGTGCAGAACTATAGACCTATATCTCTAACGTCTATCAGTTGTAGAATTTTGGAACGCGTATTATGTTCGAGCATAATGACTTTTCTGGAGACTAGAAATCTACTCTGTAGGAATCAGCATGGGCTTCGAAAAAGACGATCGTGTGAAACCCAGCTCGCGCTATTCGTCCACGAGACTCAGAGGGCCATAGACACGGGTTCCCAGGTAGATGCCGTGTTTCTTGACTTCCGCAAGGCGTTCGCTACAATTCCGCACAGTCGTTTAATGAACAAAGTAAGAGCATATGGACTATCAGACCAATTGTGTGATTGGACTGAAGAGTTCCTAGATAACAGAACGCAGCATGTCATTCTCAATGGAGAGAAGTCTTCCGAAGTAAGAGTGATTTCAGGTGTGCCGCAGGGGAGTGTCGTAGGACCGTTGCGATTCACAATATACATAAATGACCTTGTGGATGACATCGGAAGTTCACTGAGGCTTTTTGCGGATGATGCTGTGATATATCGAGAGGGTGTAACAATGGAAAATTGTACTGAAACGCAGGAGGATCTGCAGCGAATTGACGCATGGTGCAGGGAATGGCAATTGAATCTCAATGTAGACAAGTGTAATGTGCTGCGAATACATAGAAATAAAGATCATTTAGCTATAATATAGCAGGTCACCAACTGGAAGCAATTCCATAAATTATCTGGGTGTACGCATTAGTAGTGATTTAAAACGGAATGATCATATAAAGTTGACCGTCGGTAAAGCAGATGTCAGACTGAGATTCATTGGAAGAATCCTAAGGAAATGCAATCCGAAAACAAAGGAAGTAGGTTACAGTACGCTTGTTCGCCCACTGCTAGAATTCTGCTCAGCAGTGTGGGATCCGTGCCAGATAGGGTTCATAGAAGGGATAGAGAAGATCCAACGGAGAGCAGTGCGCTTCGTTACAGGGTCATTTAGTAATCGCGAAAGTGTTACGGAGATGATAGATGAACTCCAGTGGAAGACTCTGCAGGAGAGCCGCTCAGTAGCTCGGTACGGGCTTTTGTTGTAGGTTCGAGAACATACCTTCACTGAGGAGTGAAGCAGTATATTGCTCCCTCCTACAGATATCTCGCGAAGAGACCATGAGGATAAAATCAGAGAGATTAGAGCCCGCACAGAGACCTTCCGACAATCCTTTCCACGAACAATACGAGACTGGAATAGAAGGGAGAACCGATAGAGGTACTCAAGGTACCCTCCATACACACCGTCAGGTGGCTTGCGGAGTATGGATGTAGATGTAGATGGTACATTAATAATCGGTATAATAGACGAAATGTTGAATGTCAGCAGGCAAACTTGTATGTCTTATGGTGTACTGGTGCCGGATGACCGTTTGTGGGATAGAGTTTCATGGCTTATGCACTTGGTCAGTCAATACACGGACGGTTAAGTTGTTAGTGTATGGCGCTGGAGTTGTCGTCTGATGATGTCCCATATGTGCTCGATTGGAGACAGATCTAGTGATCGAGCAGGCCTAGGCAACATGTCAACACTATGTTGAGTTACAACACCGGTATGTGGCCGAGCGTTATCCTGTTGGAAAACACCGTCTGAAATGTTATTCACGAATGACAGCACAACAGGTCGAATCACCAGACCGGACGTACAAATTTGCAGCCAAGGTGCGTGGGATAACAACGACAGTGTTCCTGCTGTCATACGAAATCGTACCCCGGACCATAAATCCAAGTCTAGGTCCAATGTGTCTAGCACGAAGACAGGTTGGTTGCAGGCCCTAGGCTGGCCTCCTTCTAAACAACACACCGCCATCACTGGCACCGAGGCAGAACCAACTTCCATCAGAAATCACAACAGTCTTCCTCCCTGCCCTCCAGTGAGCCCTCGCTTGACACCCCTGAAGTCGCAAATGGCGGTGGTTTGGGGTCAGTCAAATGCACCCTACAGGGCGTCTGGCTCGGAGCTGTCCCTTAAGTAACGGATTTGTAACAGTTCGTACTCTCACTGTGGTGCCAACTGCCGCTCATATTGCTCCTGCAGATGCAATACGATGCGCCAGAGCCATATGCCGAAAACGATGGTCTTCCTCCCGACAGTGCCACGTGGCCGTCCGGAGCGCGGTCGCCTTGCGATTGTACATTCTCGTGACCACCGCTGCCAGCAGTCATATACAGTGGCTGAATTTCTGCCAAGCCTTTCTGTAGTATTGCAGAAGGAACACCCAGCTTCTAGGCGCTTCAGTCCGGAACCGCGCGACTGCTACGGTCGCAGGTTCGAATCCTGCCTCGGGCATGGATGTGTGTGATGTCCTTACGTTAGTTAGGTTTAATTAGTTCTAAGTTCTAGGGGACTGATGACCTCAGAAGTTAAGTCCCGTAGTGCTCAGAGCCACTTGAACCATTTTTGAACCCAGCTTCTCATGGTACTGTTACACTATCTCGTTTAAACTCACTGAGGTGGTGATAATGGCGTCTTTGTCACCTTAAATGCTTCCTTGACCAATATCAACTCACCACGTCCAATCTCAAAGGTAAATAACGTTCACAACCGTTATAGCGTGTGTTTAAAGCAAACCTGATTTGTATCCTTATAGTGGCGCTACTCGCGCCACTCTTACGCGACTGGCGCGCAATTTAAATTGACATCATCTTTCAGTTGTAGAAACACGCCTACCAACTTTCGTTTACATCGCACAACTCCTTCTTGGTGTTGCGATTTTTTTCCGTCAGTGTATTTGCAGAATGTTGCACATGTCGACAGTATGCGCTGCTTCTCTTGTTTGGAAATAATTTTGTCTCACTCACGCTACTTACTGTGGACGAGAGTAATGCCCACTTTACTCTTCGTCCTCAGGCTTACATAACAGCACTGATCGATTCTGCCTAGCAGTCTTTGTTTTACGTCAACAGCGATAGACAGCAGTATGTATAGGGTTACTGATCCAGAGTTCCCGATAAGCACCTCGTGTATGGGTTCACTAAATGCAGTGGAAAAGCAGCTCTACGACTCTATGGTGAACTGTCGCCTCAGCGACGATAACCACATCAAATTACATACTTTTGAATCTGAGCTGCATTACTCTGTGTTTTGTGTTGCATGTTTTTTTCACTGGATGGTGCCAGCTTTTTCACTACTGTGCATGTATTTTCACAATAACAGAGGTAACTAGGATAACAAAATTAATAAATCATAATTACATTATTACGCTGTAACGAAACATCGGAGGTTATGTGTCCGTTGTACCAAAATATTTAGAACATATCCCTGAAAACCACAGAAATTTCATCGTTGGAGTTCGTTTTCAGTCAGTATGGGCTCTTTAAAAGAATGTCACATATTCCTACGGGAGGTAGTATTGGTCAAAACTAGAAGAAAAGTTCGCATAAGTATATGTACAGAAAGCAATACCTGTTGAGATATGGGGCGCCTTACTTCTGAAGAGTAATGTGATGTATTAAGAAGTGCTGGTGGGATTTGGGAGAGATGGCATAGTGTAGAGAAATGCCAGAATATGAATAGGTGGGTAGATGCAAATCTTTGAGAAATCATGTTAAGTGAGACATTAGGATCGCTTCATATCAGTATATGGGAAGGAACTGTCTGTGACCATACACTTTACCCAACAGGTGAACAAGGTTGTGTAACACTGGTTTCTGAGCGATAAATTACGAGCACTATTGGAGAACATTAACCAATCAGAAAGATGTGGACTATGGTTTATGCACGAAGGGGAACCACCTCATTTTTTATGAGTCCTGCGACAGCTCCACACAGCAACGTTCAATGAGCGATGGATTGGTCAAGGAGATACGATAGTATGTCCTTCCCTTTTACTGGACCTGAATCCGTTGGATTTTAGCTGTGAGAACATTTAAAGCATTGGTGTATGCCCAACGCAGTCATAATGTGCAGACGTTACAAGAGCGAGTGACTAATGCGTACCACGCAATCAGAATGTGCAGACGTTACAAGAGCGAGTGACCAATGTATGTTACGCAATCCGAGTCGAGCCATGTGTTTGAAAGAGCGCATGATTCATGGCGAAGAAGGGCTATATGGTAACTACTTCTATGTAGCAGACAGATTGGAATTAGAAAACAGATTGGCTCATATTTCAACAGGTACTGGTTTCCAGACATATCTTTATCGGAACTTTTCGTCTAGTTTTGACCAATGCTACCACATTTAGGAGTATGTGACACATTTTATAAACACCCTGTGTATCAGCTAGCGTGCGTTAAGTTCTTAAGGGCGTGTTACAAGGTACGGGACAAGTGACAAAATTATCCTGTTTAGAAGACCCTGCGTTTGGTCGAGTTTGTCACTTAAGCTTTGACTCAGCGTGCATAATTCAGTTGTCCTTACCTTACAACGAAGCATATTGCTTACACAACCCTAGAACGATTATATTCACAACGTGGTCTGCAGTAAAGGTAAGTTGCTCGGCCAGCTCCTGCGGTAATGTAATCAACAATTTTTGAACTGAGCGGCGGCTCTCTGCTCATCATAAGAAACCGTTTGAATAAGGAGTTCATAAACAACAGCCTCAGTTGGTGTATGACTTTGTCATAGTGGAATGATGAGCCAATAACGACGCAGACACAGAAACAACATCTATGTTGGGTGTTCGCTGGAGTTGAATTTTTCCTTCCATTTACTTATCTCAGCCACTAATTTTAGTAAATGCAACTACACGAAGCTGTCCGCCTTGTAGGACTATAATATTGTTATAAATCTATAGAATCGATAGGCACTCATTTATATCCAGCAGCATCAGCAGTCACTTCTTCTTTCTGCACATGTACTCTTTCTCCGACAACAAACATAGATTATTTGAATTTTTATTTTATTTGTACATTATATTTCAACAGAGCCAACTGCGACTCTTCCTCCTCAATCGAAATAAACATGGTCTCGCAAGGGAGTTTCTTGGGGTGGTCAGTATGAATGAGCCGTTTTGAGCATCGTAGGAACTTGTTCATCTGGTGATTCCAAAGGACCCGAGGGCACAGTATGTGAAGAAATTCCGTTTACTTTATGTGCAGCGTGTAATAAATAAACCTTATGTTGTAAGCATTTCTTTAGAGATTATCATTATTGTAATGATTTTTTGTCACTGTAATGACTTACTATTTTCAGTTAACAACACGTACATCTGTAAAACGGCACGGTCAACTGTTAAAATTCCGAGAGCGTACATCCGTAGAAGACCCAACCAATAATTGCTTCCTCCTACATATATCTCGCGAAAAAACCATGAAGATAAAATTAGAAGATTCGAGTCCACACGGACGCTTACCGCTGTCCGAGAATCATACGCGACTGGAACAGGAAAAGGGGAAAGTGACAATGGTACGCACAAGTACCCTCCGCGAAACACCGTAAGGCGGCTTGCGGACTACAGACGAAAAATGTAGACGAATTTGGAAGTATCTTTTACTCACGGATTTTAATTACAAAATTGTGCATGTTTATATTAAAGTTATCAAAACAAGGCAGCAGTGGACACACTGCAAAAAGCACTCTTAAACATGACAGTAGGCCTACACGAAAAACGCTCTTAACGATGGGAATTATTCCCTGAAATGTGCGGTGCGGAAATTAAGTAAAGAACAGTCGTAATTTACAGCAGCAGTGTTATTTTAAAACAACTAAAACACTTACCTTAATACTTCGCAGACCACTGTACAGTGGAGGGTGCATCGTAGTAATATTGTCGACTTACTTTCCTACTCTACTTACGTACTGACTGATAGGAAAAAAATTACTACCTATATGCCTCTGTACGTACATTAATCCCTCGTATCTTATTCTCATGATCCCTACGCCATATGTACGATAACGGTAGCGCAATGATCGCACAGTCCTCTTCAAATACAGGTTCTCTAAATTTCCCAACTGGAGCGATAACTAAGATAACTATGTCGTCTTCCTTCCAAGAACTGCCAGTTAAGTTCCTCGAGTATTTCTTTTGCACTTTCGTACGAGCTAAACCGATCTATTACCATCCTAACAGCGGGTGCCTGAATTCGCTCGAGTTTGCTGTTATCCCTAGAAATGGTCTCACTAGCGTCTTGTTTTCGATTTCCTTAACAGATGCACTACACTTTCCCCAAATCCTTCGAACACGTCTATGTCTTCCAACAGCCTTCCCACGTATCGCTTTTTAGTACATGCTGGACAATTGATCCGGAAAACATTTATACAACTGCTGCGGATATGTCCCTTTTTAATTAACTGTGCATTATAGAAAAAACGCTGGAAACTGAGATTTCGATGTACCACTCTTCTGCTTCATATGCACATCTCCAACACGCTGTCCCCAGTACTGTTCTGTATCGTTACGTTTGACTGAGGGAGAGGAGCAGATGTCTTTAGCGCCCAGTTGAATGGTGTCACGATAAAACAAACGGTGTTCATTGTCTAGTGTTATGCGAAGTACAGTTCGTCGAAAATACACTCCTGGAAATGGAAAAAAGAACACATTGACACCGGTGTGTCAGACCCACCATACTTGCTCCGGACACTGCGAGAGGGCTGTACAAGCAATGATCACACGCACGGCACAGCGGACACACCAGGAACCGCGGTGTTGGCCGTCGAATGGCGCTAGCTGCGCAGCATTTGTGCACCGCCGCCGTCAGTGTCAGCCAGTTTGCCGTAGCATACGGAGCTCCATCGCAGTCTTTAACACTGGTAGCATGCCGCGACAGCGTGGACGTGAACCGTATGTGCAGTTGACGGACTTTGAGCGAGGGCGTATAGTGGGCATGCGGGAGGCCGGGTGGACGTACCGCCGAATTGCTCAACACGTGGGGCGTGAGGTCTCCACAGTACATCGATGTTGTCGCCAGTGGTTGGCGGAAGGTGCACGTGCCCGTCGACCTGGGACCGGACCGCAGCGACGCACGGATGCACGCCAAGACCGTAGGATCCTACGCAGTGCCGTAGGGGACCGCACCGCCACTTCCCAGCAAATTAGGGACACTGTTGCTCCTGGGGTATCGGCGAGGACCATTCGCAACCGTCTCCATGAAGCTGGGCTACGGTCCCGCACACCGTTAGGCCGTCTTCCGCTCACGCCCCAACATCGTGCAGCCCGCCTCCAGTGGTGTCGCGACAGGCGTGAATGGAGGGACGAATGGAGACGTGTCGTCTTCAGCGATGAGAGTCGCTTCTGCCTTGGTGCCAATGATGGTCGTATGCGTGTTTGGCGCCGTGCAGGTGAGCGCCACAATCAGGACTGCATACGACCGAGGCACACAGGGCCAACACCCGGCATCATGGTGTGGGGAGCGATCTCCTACACTGGCCGTACACCACTGGTGATCGTCGAGGGGACACTGAATAGTGCACGGTACATCCAAACCGTCATCGAACCCATCGTTCTACCATTCCTAGACCGGCAAGGGAACTTGCTGTTCCAACAGGACAATGCACGTCCGCATGTATCCCGTGCCACCCAACGTGCTCTAGAAGGTGTAAGTCAACTACCCTGGCCAGCAAGATCTCCGGATCTGTCCCCCAATGAGCATGTTTGGGACTGGATGAAGCGTCGTCTCACGCGGTCTGCACGTCCAGCACGAACGCTGGTCCAACTGAGGCGCCAGGTGGAAATGGCATGGCAAGCCGTTCCACAGGACTACATCCAGCATCTCTACGATCGTCTCCATGGGAGAATAGCAGCCTGCATTGCTGCGAAAGGTGGATATACACTGTACTAGTGGCGACATTGTGCATGCTCTGTTGCCTGTGTCTATGTGCCTGTGGTTCTGTCAGTGTGATCATGTGATGTATCTGACCCCAGGAATGTGTCAATAAAGTTTCCCCTTCCTGGGACAATGAATTCACGGTGTTCTTATTTCAATTTCCAGGAGTGTAGATGCGGAACTGATTGCACAAGTGCTTAGGACTGAAAGTGTTTTGGCTCTGAAGTAAACAAAAAAAGTGACCTCCCGAGAATAGTTGAATAGCGCGTCAGTTCATTGTAAATATTTTCCGAGCCAGTTTTATTTAGTGCATCCTGTATTACCTCGAAATACTTCTACGATATGATGTGCTCAAGATGTTCATCAGTAATCTTCTAATCAGATACTATATGGTTCTTTCTATTTCTTACAGGTATTAAACCAGTGGTTTTACAATCGTATGCTTTCAGAATGGATAAAACAAAAGTTTTTTATTTGACTTTTGGGTACTTTTACCAGAAAGTCATCACTTCGGCATTGAAAAACTCAGTCCTATGCGGCGTGTCCCAGGATGAATGATCAATATTTAGTAACATGACGAGAACGATCACTCGAAGCAGAATGAATGGTCAGTATTGAATAATACGAGGTGCATTCAAGTTCTAAGGCCTCCGATTTTTTTTCTAATTAACTACTCACCCGGAATCGATGAACTGGCGTTACTTCTCGACGTAATCGCCCTGCAGACGTACACATTTTTCACAACGCTGACGCCATGATTCCATGGCAGCGGCGAAGGCTTCTTTAGGAGTCTGTTTTGACCACTGGAAAATCGCTGAGGCAATAGCAGCACGGCTGGTGAATGTGCGGCCACGGAGAGTGTCTTTCATTGTTGGAAAAAGCCAAAAGTCACTAGGAGCCAGGTCAGGTGAGTAGGGAGCATGAGGAATCACTTCAAAGTTGTTATCACGAAGAAACTGTTGCGTAACGTTAGCGCGATGTGCGGGTGCGTTGTCTTGGTGAAATAGCACACGCGCAGCCCTTCCCGGACGTTTTTGTTGCAGTGCAGGAAGGAATTTGTTCTTCAAAACATTTTCGTAGGATGCACCTGTTACCGTAGTGCACTTTGGAACGCAATGGGTAAGGATTACGTCCTCGTTGTCCCAGAACATGGACACCATCATTTTTTCAGCACTGGCGGTTACCCGAAATTTTTTTGGTGGCGGCGAATCTGTGTGCTTCCATTGAGCTGACTGGCGCTTTGTTTCTGGATTGAAAAATGGCATCCACGTCTCATCCATTGTCACAACCAACGAAAAGAAAGTCCCATTCATGCTGTCGTTGTGAGTCAACATTGCGTGGCAACATGCCACACGGGCAGCCATGTGGTCGTCCGTCAGCATTCGTGGCACCCCCCTGGATGACACTTTTCGCATTTTCAGGTCGTCATGCAGGATTGTGTCCACAGAACCCACAGAAATGCCAACTCTGGAGGCGATCTGTTCAACAGTCATTCGGCGATCCCCCAAAACCATTCTCTGCACTTTCTCAATCATGTCGTCAGACCGGCTTGTGCGAGCCCGAGGTTGTTTCAGTTTGTTATTACACGATGTTGTGCCTTCATTAAACTGTCGCACCCATGAACGCACTTTCGACACATCCATAACCCCGTCACCACATGTCTCCTTCAACTGTCGATGAATTTCAATTGGTTTCACACCACGCAAATTCAGAAAACGAATGATTGCACGCTGTTCAAGTAAGGAAAACGTCACCATTTTAAGTATTTAAAACAGTTCTCTTTCTCGCCACTGGCGGTAAAATTCCATCTGCCATACCGTGCTGCCATCTCTGGGACGTATTGACAATGAACGCGGCCTCATTTTAAAGCAATGGGCATGTTTCTATCTCTTTCCAGTCCAGAGAAAAAAAATCGGAGGCCTTAGAACTTGAATGCACCTCGTATGATGGGAACGCTCACTCGAAGCAAAAAAATCCAGTAAACAGAGGCTCTAAAATGCATACCTTAAGAGCTGTGAGCACTCCCATCTTCGATACTGTGAAACAAATCTTTTCTACTGGAAACTCTTCGCTTTCGATATTTTGAGAGATGGCAGAATGAACCAAAACAAAACAAAAACTGTCCACTGAACATGAACTTTAAAATGCATACCTTAAGAAGTACGAGCCCACGTTCATCTTCGCTACTGTGAAACACATTTCTTCTGCTGAACAAGTGCTCACAGCTCTTAAGGTATGCATTTTAGAACCCATGTTTACTTGACAATTTTTTCTTATTTTGGTGCACACCACCTCCTCCCAAAGTATGGAAAGCTAAGAGGGTGCATTAGAAGAGATTTTTTCGCAGTACCGTAGATGAAGAAGCACTGATAGCTCTTAAGGTATGAATGCTAGAGCTCATGTTTACTAGACTTTTTTGCTTCGAATGATCGTCGCTGTCATATCCCTGAATACTGTCCATTCCTCCTGGGACATTCTGTATATTAGATATACTCATCACAGATACTGTATTTAGTTAACAGTTTATTTTATTATTTAAAAATACGCGTTGCGATAGTGAAGTGTTCAGGTGCAATATGCCCACAGAGACTGAAAATCGGACATCGTTGTGTACACCGGACAACGAGGTACGATTCCAGGGCGACATATAATTATTAATTAGAAGATACAAACAATCGTTAACAGAAACAAACAGCAATTTATCGTTATCAAACTTAGCGTTTGAAAATGTTGTTTCTTATTTAACAATAAAAGAATAATGAATACAACTGTAATACAATAATATAATTTTACACTTATTATACACTGAAACGCCAAAGAAACTGATACAGGCATGCGTAATGAAGTACAGAGATATGGAAACAGGCAGAATACGGCGCTGCGCTCGGCAACTCCTATATAAGACAACAAATGTCTGGTGCATTTGTTAGACCGGTTACTGCTGCTACAATGGCAGGTTATCAACACATAAGTGAGTTTGAACGTGGCGTTATAGTCGGCGCAAGAGTGATGGGACACAGCATCTCCGTGGTAGCGATGAAGAGGGGATTTTCCTGTACGACCATTTCACGAGTGTACCACGAATACCATGAATCGCTGCGACCGGAAAAAGATCCTGCAAGAACGAGGTCAACGACGACTGAAAACAATAGTTCAACGGGACAGAAGTGCAACCCTTCCGCAAATTTAGATTTCAGTGCTGACCCATCAACAAGTGTCAGCATGCGAACCATCCAATGAAACATTACCGATATTTGCTTTCGGAGCCGAAGGCCCACTCGTGCACACTTGACGACTGCACGACACAAACTTTTACGCCTCGTCGGTGCCCGTCAACACCGACATTGGACCGTTGATGACTAGAAACATGTTGCCTGGTCGACGAGTCACGTTTCAAATTGTATCGAGCGGATGGACGTGTAAGGTTATGGAGACAACCTCATGAATCCAGAGACCCTGCAAGTCAGCGGGGGACTGTTCAAGATGGTGGGGGCTCTGTAATGGTGTGGGGCGAGTGCACTTGGAGTGATATGGGACCCCTGATACATCTAGATACTACTCTGACAGGTGACACGTGCTTAAGCACCTTGTCTGATCATCTGCATCCATTCATGTTCATTGTGCATTCCGACGGACGTGAACAATTCCAGCAGGACAATGCGACCCCCTCATGTCCAGAATTGCTACAGAGTGGCTCCAGGAATACTCTTCTGAGTCTCCACCCTCTCGTACTCTTAAGGAGCCGGCCGTTGTGACCGAGCGGTTCTAGGCGCTTCAGTCTGGAACCGCGAGACCGTTACGGTCGCAGGTTCGAATCCTGCCTTGGGCGTGGATGTGTGTCATGTCGTTAGGTTAGTTAGGTTTAAGTAGTTCTAAGTTCTAGGGGACTGATGACCTCAAATGTTAAGTACCATAGTGCTCAGAGCCATTTGAATCATTTGAACTCTTACGCATTTGTGGACATCCCTACTGGATTCATTGTGTCATTTCCTTCCAGCACTACTTCAGACATTAGTCGAGTGTATGTCAAGTCGTGTTGCGGCACTTCTGCGTGCTCGCAGGGACCCTACACGATATTAGGCCGGTGTACCAGTTTTTTTGGTTTTTCAGTGTATGTACGCCACAAACATGCATACAGGATACTGAAGTTGCTTCAAACATTAAAAGCGAAACACTTATGGCATAAAAACAAACAGCCTTTGTTTTCTTACACAGACGAAGATAGTATCGGAAGTTCCATGCGGCTTTTCGCGGATGATGCTGTAGTATACAGAGAAGTTCCAGCATTAGAAAATTGCAGCGAAATGCAGGAAGATCTGCAGCGGATAGGCACTTGGTGCAGGGAGTGGCAACTGACCCTTAACATTGACAAATGTAATGTATTGCGAATACATAGATAGAAGGATCCTTTATTGTATGATTATATGATAGCGGAACACTGGTAGCAGTTACTTCGGTAAAATATCTGGGAGTATGCGTACGGAACGATTTGAAGTGGAATGGTCATATAAAATTAATTGTTGGTAAGGTGGGTGCCAGGTTGACATTCATTGGGAGAGTCCTTAGAAAATGTAGTCCATCAACAAAGGAGGTGGCTTACAAAACACTCGTTCGACCTATACTTGAGTATTGCTCATCAGTGTGGGATCCGTACCAGGTCGGGTTGGCGGAGGAGATAGAGAAGATCCAAAGAAGAGCGGTGCGTTTCGTCACAGGGTTATTTGGTAAGCGTGATAGCGCTACGGAGATGTTTAGCAAACTCAAGTGGCAGACTCTGCAAGAGAGGCGCTCTGCATCGCGGTGTAGTAGCTTGCTGTCCACGTTCCGAGAGGGTGCGTTTCTGGATGAGGTATCGAATATATTGCTTCCCCCCTACTTATATCTCCCGAGGAGATCACGAATGTAAAATTAGAGAAATTCGAGCGCGCATGGAAGCTTTCCGGCAGTCGTTCTTCCCGCGAACCAACTGGAACAGGAAAGGGAGGTAATGACAGTGGCACGTAAAGTGCCCTCCGCCACACACCGTTGTGTGGCTTACGGAGTATAAATGTAGATGTATTTCCAAGGAGATATTATTTATAATTGTATGGACGCAACTTACTGCCCACAGAGAACATAAAAATGACGACAGTACGTTTGCTTATTTTCCATTATTATTCGTAATTTCATATGAGATTTCAAGGTGACGTAATAATGAATGACACACAAGGCGTGCCGAGTAACGACTCAATTAAATTCGTACTCATTCCGGAGACAGGATCCAAACCCGCGACTTGCGATTTGCGAGGCTACGGGAACATCAGTCGACTGTTTATTCAAACGCTTCTTCGTAGTATAAGCAGTCATGGTGTGGCCTGCGCGGTCAAATCCAATTCCTTTCCGTGCAGACAAAATATAAGAAACAGGTGAACCGGTAGTGGGATTGTCATTTGTTCTGTGTTGCGCGTGCACGGGGCTCTGTGAATGTAAAGTTCGCGGCAAGGATAGTACGGGAGCGGGTACGAGGCGACTTGGCGGCAGCTGTGAGAACAAAGGACAGAGAGTGGGGCCACTTGGCAACGCCGCCGAGAATGCGGGCCGCGGCCGGGACAGCTGGCGCTACAGCTGTTGCCGCGGGCCCCCAGCACAGCACCCTCGCATACAAAGCCGGCCCCTCAATTGCATACGAAGCAAAAATTGGCCTCCTGGCGTCTATATGCCCATACTCATTTCCGCTGAGGAATACGCTGCTCAAACCCGTTACTGTTGAAAATTAAATAAACAAATGGGAATCTCACTGCCACTCTTTAGCTTCCAGTCGTCTTTTTATGATTGTACTGTAATCGGGAAACATAAATCTTGGGATTTTTTTTTTACACGCTAATGTTACAAAATAGTATGTCTCGTGTATCTACTTCACAGCTATTCTGCCTCCACTGCGCAGAAATTCTCTCACACGCAAACCATCACTCACACTGTTTGTTTACGTGAAATTCAAACAATTAAAACATGATACAAAGATATTACGATAGTATTGTCTCATTGGGATACAGTCAAATTTTTCCAGTTTTCTCCCGTCACATTATTTACATCAAACTGGCACTTACAATTTCTGCCAGTAACACCCCTGACTACTTACATAATCAGTTACGATTCACATTCAATTTTTACAGTACATTGTTCCGAATATTGAGTGATGTGTATAAAGGACGAACACATTTGCGAATTTACTGTAATTATAATATCCAGGAGATTCTATTGAAGAAAGTAATCGATTCACTAGTGAGTTTAGCCGGCCGAAGTGGCCGTGCGGTTCTAGGCGCTACAGTCTGGAACCGCGCTACCGCTACGATCGTAGGTTCGAATCCTGCCTCGGGCATGGATGTGTGTGATGTCCTTAGGTTCGTTAGGTTTAAGTAGTTCTAAGTTCTAGGGGACTGATGACCTCATAAGTTAAGTCCCATAGTGCTCAGTGCCATTTGAACCACTAGTGAGTTAGTCATTGAGAATTTTTCCCTATCCTTTTGTGGTGTATAAAAGTTTCCACCTCCTCCATCAAATCCATTGTATGTGGTTTCCGCAAGTGATGGAGTACCTTAAAATCTTCTATGTTTGTGAATCGGTGTCCTATGCTTTTTTCTTGTAGCCTATGGCTGTTGCTGATTTTGTGTACTGGTTATGTCACAGACATAATATACAATACCAGTGCAAGTATGTGAACCAGAAAATAACACTGAAGGTATGAAACGAGTCTTGCTATGCGTGAAACAACGTAACTGGTCAAGTCTTTTATTATTTCCATCATTAATGAAACAGTTGCAGACTTTCGAAAAAACATCGGTTATGATGACTGGAAGTAAATCTTTTCGTTTTCGATGCGTTTCGAAGAATAAGCATTCCATACCCAACGCGAAAAATTCGCGAAACGGTAATCCCAGCGAAATGATTAACAGCGGAAAAAATCTCTACGTGGGGCAACACGGATTGAAGCCGAAGTTTCCATAGGCAGCATCGGCTTTGATCACACTAGGCTTCACGCCACATAACTTTCAAAACATTCCAGAATGTATTTCGACGGGACAGAAGGTCAACGTCAAGAACCGTCATGAAGAAAGCTATGACGTGGAGTGGTCTACACCTATACTGTCTAAAATTACAATGGGAAAATGAGAGAATTTTTTTCTGTTTCACCCTGCTGCTTACAGACAGATAACTGAGACTAGAAAATGGATAATCCTCACAATATTGCATTTTTATTACTTCGCCTGTGCAGCTTCGTAGATAGAATATGGCGCTGCAGTCCGGAACCGCGGGACTGCTGCGGTCGCAGGTTCGAATCCTGCCTCGGGCATGGGTGTGTGTGATGTCCTTAGGTTAGTTAGGTTTAAGTAGTTCTAAGTTCTAGGGGACTTATGACCTAAGATGTTGAGTCCCATAGTGCTCAGAGCCATTTGAACCATAGAATATGGGAAGCACTCTACTGCTCAGAATTTGAGGAACAAAAACACAAAGTAAAGCTGTGAGGACGGGCCGTGAGTCGTGCATGGGTAGCTCAGATGGTAGAGCACTTGCCCGCGAAAGGGAAAGGTCCCGATTTCGAGTCTCGGTCCGGCACACAGTTTTAATCTGCCAGGAAGTTTCATATCAGCGCACACTCCGCTGCAGAGTGAAAATCTCATTCTAAAAACATTACGGATTTTGTCATATTTAAGTTTGAGATACCATAACGGTTTCTTGAGTCATTAAAAGTGGAAGAGCGTTCATGAAATGTGGAATATAGCACGGAAGAAGCTAAAGAGATTGTCTACAGCCCTGCAAGTAACACAACGACATTAATTCTGATACCATATCCATGCTAGTCGAAGCGGAAGACAGAGACATTACCCATGCCAAACACTGTCACGGATGACTGCAAAGTGCTTGGCTGTAAAAGCATTATAATCAGAGCGCAATGCATGTAGTGTGAGATTTATTTCTATCTTATGAGTGGTACGAACTGCTCCAAAGCTTACCGTAATGGTGTGAATCACTATCTACGAAGTAGCTTGGTTTTCCTTATGTTAGAAGAAAGTCTGTTTTAATACTACCTCCGAAACCGAATGCGTGGCGTTGCTGCCTTCAGTACGGAAGGACACGGGTTCGATTGTCGTGTCTCCTCAGATTTTCTTCTGAGGTTGGGAGGTCTGGAAAAGGATCCACTCAACCTTGTGAGAGCAAACGAGGAACTGTTTGAATAAAGAAGCTGCGGCTCCATCAGAATTCATCAACTGGCAATAAGGCCTGTTGTTTTACACGAGCGACTTTATAGTCAAAATCGACTACACGAAGCGTGTGCACCTTTCGTGCCTGCGTGTAAATTAGCAACCAGTCACGTCATGAGTGTGTCAGTGGCGTCAGTGATCTATAGATTGTACCGAATGTGGAGTTCTAAATTTCTAAATTTCCCAGTAGACTGCCCTTGCGCAGAAACGGGGGTAAGCTGCAGCGTCTGCTAATATCCGAGCTCACTCCGCTTGTAGAAATTAACTTTGAGCTTTCCTGTCTTCTTAGTCCTCATTCTGTTCTTTGCTTTACTTTGGTGACGCACTGTAAATGTTGCACGACGTCTTGTATTTTTCCCGCTAGTGTTTTCCCACAAGACAGACGAAATACAGTATCCGAAAGCAAAAAGGCATTTACATGTAGATATAGATGTACGTTGCACAGAGAAAAAGCCTACACAACGCGTAAATAAAAACATAAATGTTAATGAAATTAATTAATTCAACAGGGAAAATGTCAGAATTATTTGACGAGAAATGTAATTTACGATGTCACTTAGCTAGAAAACAAGACACAAAGAATAAAGGAAAACGGCTATGTTTACTGTGTTCTAGATATTGTTTGATGCGTATGCAAATATATATTTACTCTAACAAATAAATGTATATGATCTGAAATGTTTGGATAACACTTTATGTAATCTTTCAGTTCTCAAGAGTATAAAGAATTTACCACACAACATTTGACAAGAATGTCCACTATAAAATCTGCTTAGTTGGTCAATAAACTCTTATTATCGTTGCTTGTTCCTACATTTTGTGCTATAACTCGATTTTGTCGTTAAGAAGTATAGACCTTCATAACCCCAGTTTCGCCAGTTAGACGCCAAACGGCACAGCACACAGCTCTCACAACACACGCAATTTGGCGCTGATGTGCAAACGAAAATAAACAGACGACATTCAGTACAGGAATAAAACGCCAGGGGCACTGCAGTAGACTCACTTATCTTGAGTAGTCAACTGAGACAAAAAAGTCGACCACGTAAAAGGGGCTTAACGGCTGGAAGGATTGGCAACACGTTCTCGTATTGTCTTGTGGGCGGCGGTCGGCCAGTCGCAACACGTCTAAAGGCCCAACCCTTCGACCATAAATATAATAGACTGGCCCTGACGTCATTTTCGTGGCTCCAACATCTCTGGGCTGAAGTCACGTGAATGTTGGCAAAACATGGTTGTTTCGTTTTGCGCTTATGGCTGTACTCACCGTTTTGTCGGGGAAATGGCATTACATTTCACGTGTAAGTGTGTCTAAGATAGTGCAGATACGTTTATTGAAATCTGCTGAAGTGACTTTTATATGTTTTTTACACTTGAAATAGAGTATCACATAAATTAAAGTGTTGAAAGTGATGCATGTAAACTCAGACTCATATTACATTTTGGAAAGTATCTGTGATGATTCGGTTACAGAAGTAAGTATAACTGTTTCTCGTTCCTACTCATAGGTTCTGTAAAGATGAAAACCGAAGGCAGCTTTGGATACAGGGCTTGAAACGGAAAAACTTTAAGCCATTTGCACATACGCGCCTTTGCTCGAAGCACTTCGAGGAGAAGTGTTTTGATAGGTTAGTTATTATTTACAATGTATATCTATAATTTGTATTTACAGTGTCTGTCATTTTTAAACCTAGGCTCCAAAATTATTTTCTGAAACTGCAAAGTCTCACCTTTCATCTAAACTATCATTTTTTTAAACTAATAGTTTAAACTTTTGTAAAAATAGTGGGAACTGAACCTTTTAGTGCACCTAAAATTGATACTCTAAAATGGACCTGCTCCTAAAGTAAACAATTTTGACACCTATAATTGACATAATTCCCATAGCCCATTTTCTTTTATAAGTGACTAAAGCTCGAAACGTGGCGAGTACAATGTTTAAAGTTTTGACACGAGCCCACTCTTACTGTTTAAAAGAATTTTAACGACATTTTACTATAATTGATAGTTTATAGTAATTTCGTCCCACTGCTCACCAGAGTGGCGTTCGATGTATTTGTTAGATTTTATAAATGGTACTTTGAACAAATCCAGGTCAAATGTAGTTCTGGCATAATTTTTCACAAATAAGAAAGTAGTTTTTGTTGGAAGCGTTTGGCAGTCAATTGAGAAATGTGGGGAAAATCCGATACAAACATAGGATGGCAGACCGCTGATTTGAAATCCCGCCACGTTTTGCCAACAGTCACGTGGTTTATGTTGGAGCCACACCAGCCGTGTAGCTTCTGCACAGCAAGGCCAGTCTACTAGTATCTATGGTCGAAGGCCCAACCCCAAGCCGGCGTGTTAGCTCACCGTCGTCGGCCAGCGGACTCGCCACCCGTCGTGATAACTGTGTGAAGTTCTCATTGACTGAATTGGAAAGATGTTCCGCGACGTCCGCGCAGAACCACGGGCGAAAAAAGGACGACAAAACAGATCGAAAAGAAAGGCGAAAAAAATCCGGGAGTTGGGTTGGGTTGTTTTGGGGAAGGAGACCAGACAGCGAGGTCATCGGTCTCATCGGATTAGGGAAGGACGGGGCAGGAAGTCGGCCGTGCCCTTTGAAAGGAACCATCCCGGTATTTGCCTGGTGCGATTTAGGGAAATCACGGAAAACCGAAATCAGGATGGCCGGACGTGGGATTGAACCGTCGTCCTCCCGAATGCGAGTCCAGTGTCTAACCAAATCCGGGAGTGGTATTTACGTTTTACTGTTTCAAAATTTATCCATAAGTTAAAGAAACAGTTTGTTTGTGTTCTCTTACCATTCATGCCAGATAAATACATGAACAACGAATATATTCTGGTAAGCCGGCCGCTGTGACCGAGCGGTTCTGGTGCTTCAGTCTGGAACCACGCGACCTCTACGGTCGCAGGTTCGAATCCTTCCATGTGTGTGACGTCCTTAGGTTATTTAGGTTTAAGTAGCTCTAAGTTCTAGGGGACTGATGACCTTAGAAGTTAAGTCCCATAGTGCTCAGAGCCATTTGAACCAAATGTTTAGGTATCATGGAAATGTTTTTGGAATAAGCATGGTTTTCCAAGAGTTTTTCTGAAGAGGATACAAACTATTAACAGCCGAACAGCCTCCAGTCCCTCATTTGCTTACGAAACTATAAGTGGCCTTCACGCGCATGGACGTTACATTCTACCAGAGCAAACTCCGTTAGTTGATCATTTACGTTGTGGAATACTCTGCCGAAACACCTTACTGTTGAGAATCTGTATAAGCAAATGCACAGCTGACTGTTTTCATTTGCTAAGCGTTTAGATGGGTAAGCGCTCCGCACCGACGGCAGAACATATCGTGGAGTAATTCTCGCTGCAAAGACAATCACAGAGGACAAAAGCGCTTGCATATGATACATGGCGACTAATGGGGTAATAAAGATTGAAGTCGACTTTTACATTTGTGGTAGCAGTTCAAATTTTGCGCGAACGATGCGTGTAGAAGGGTAAGCGCTAGGCACCCAACGTGGAACAGATCGTGAAGCAGTATTCACGGCTTCGTAACTGGCAAAATAGCTAGCATATGCTACGTGGCGTCTAATGAGCCACCACAGATTGAAGTCGAGATTTGCACTTCTAGCAGCGCTTCAAATGTACACGGACTAAATCGCTCGTATGTGACACATGGCATTTGATGGAGCAACACGGACTAAAGCTGAGTTTTGTAGATGTAGTAGCGGTTCAAATTCACACTAGACGTCACGTCATGAAACTTTCAAGCCATTTCACAATTTATTTCGATGGTCCATAACGGCTCGGAACGTCAACGTCAAGAGGAAAGTTTTGCCGTGGCATCGTCTGCGTACATTATTTTGAAGTCAACCTGTTTTCACCGCTCTCACTAAAGTTATAGTAGTGGATTTTGTGCCTTGTTGATATTTATTTTACCGTAAAGACAAACCGCCACAGTTCTTCTATCATTCAACTGTTTTGGGTTCCGTACCTCACAACTTGTAGTAGCGGTAGTCAACCTTTCTCACATACCGTCCATATCTCTGTCTCTGTTAGTAATAAAATTGTGTAACCATCCTCCGGTTTCATAGTAATAGTAATTCATAAAGAAGGGAAGAAACTTTCCTTTATAAAACTTACGAACCAGAGCTATAGCAAGTTCAAGTATATAAAACGTATTACTTACCAAAGACTTAATGCGAAAATTTTATGAAAACCTGATGCAAATGTTTTAAGACCCCCCCTACCGCCTACCGCCCACCAAGAAAGCTGGGACGCCCATGAGCGGTAGGCTAGACCACTTTGACTATCACTGCCGTACAGAACACTTCATTATCTGTCTGTATGTCCGTCCGACTGTTAAGAACCGTTTTTCTCAAGAACGGGTAGACGTATCAAGTTGAAATTTATGTCACATACTAAGGTCTATTGTCGCTTGGCGATGGAAAACATTTAAGCTTCTAAATTAATGCAATCAAAAGATACGGCCATTTATATCACCTATTCTGATACTCGCAAACTCAATCATCAAAACCTACAGCGTACTTACCGCTGGCCTAGAATCATGAAACATGGCAAGAAACAACACTCCGCAGTACAATAAAGGAAAGAAACCCCAAAATTATTAGTTTGTAATTACGTCATACGAAAAAATGTTTGTTTTTCATTTTCGAAAGTCTTGGACTTGATGGGACCGATATCTTGCCGGTATAGATGCAGATAATAGGCAACCATGCGGGTCTGGCCCTGGATCGTGCACGGATAACAAAATGGTAAGGCGACCGCTCGCGATAAGCGGGAAATACGGGTTCGAGTCCCGGTCCGGTACAGATTTTCACTGTCGTCATTTCTTTCTACAGCTGATGATTGTCCTTACTCGCAACTGCGAACTCATTTAGTGCATTTCATAACGGCTACAGTCGCCGCAGTGGCTGTTCCTTTTGACATGAATGCATGCACTTCGCGTCGTAATCAGAATAACACAGGCACTGCAGTATCGCACAGGTTTAAGTTGAGCTTCTGTTTGACGATGGAGCTGATCGTAGATCTGAACTTATGCCGTACTACCGTCAGGGCACAGAATATTGAATATGCTTCCGTTAACACAGCGAAATTAGTAATTTTAAAAAGCGAATAATAAGCGACTTGTAACGGTAAGATGAACATCAACAAAAGCAACACGAGGATAATGGAATGTAGTCGAATTAAGTCGGGTGATGTTGAGGGTATTAGATTAGGAAATGAGACACTTAAAGTAGTAAAGGAGTTTTGCTATTTGGGGAGCAAAATAACTGATGATGGTCGAAGTAGAGGGGATATAAAATGTAGACTGGCAATGGAAAGGAAAGCGTTTCTGAAGAAGAGAAATTTGTTAACATCGAGTACAGATTTAAGTGTCAGGAAGTCATTTCTGAAAGTATTTGTATGGAGTGTAGCCATGTATGGAAGTGAAACATGGACGGTAAATAGTTTGGACAAGAGGAGAATAGAAGCTTTCGAAATGTGGTGCTACAGAAGAATGCTGAAGATTAGATGGGTAGATCACATAACTAATGAGGAAGTATTGAATAGGATTGGGGAGAAGAGAAGTTTGTGGCACAACTTGACCAGAAGAAGGGATCGGTCGGTAGGACATGTTCTGAGGCATCAAGGGATCACCAAATTAGTATTGGAGGGCAGCGTGGAGGGTAAAAATCGTAGGGGGAGACCAAGAGATGAATACACTAAGCAGATTCAGAAGGATGTAGGTTGCAGTAGGTACTGGGAGATGAAGAAGCTTGCACAGGATAGAGTAGCATGGAGAGCTGCATCAAACCAGTCTCAGGACTGAAGACCATAACAACAACAACAACAACAACAACAAACGGTATGTGTTTACATTATTCCTAATGGTCACTGTGTTCTCTTGCGTTCGCTTTATTTTATTTCTCGCATTGTTCCCGTCACACGCTGTGAAGGTTGCGTGGTAAGTTTATTTTTGACCTACGAGTGTTTTCCCCGGAAAGATACCTCACTATCTGAAAATCGATATGACTTTGCTTTATCGACAATTTTCGATAGGTTTATTATCATCTTGTCGAATGCATTTTAATCATACTGGTGAACTATCGTTCCGCTCGTATGTCGATGAGATCTCTTCAATTCTGTCCTCTTGTAAATGCTATTTCTAAACCGGCGACCTGCAGCTTTAAGTACCAGACATGAAGATGTCAATTCCGCCCTTGACCAGACAGATCTCCCATGTCCTGGCAGACCTCAAAGTTTTTATTTTTTTCTCCCTGAATTTTAATGCCGTCTCCAAATTGCTCTTTGATTTTCTTTACCGCTTGTACAGTGTACTAATTGAACAAAACCAGGGATGTGCTACACACGAGTCACTCTCTTCACAACCGCTATTCTCTGCCTCGTGATGACTGGGTGTTGTGTGATGTTCTTAGGTTAGTTAGGTTTAAGTAGTTCTAAGTTCTAGGGGACTGATGACCATAGATGTTAAGTCCCATAGTGCTCAGAGCCATTTGAACCATTTGAACCACAACCGCTACTTCCCTTTCATGTCCTTTTACCCCTTTACCCCTACAAGTGCAGTCTGGTTTCCGTACAAGTTGTAGCATATTTTTCGCTCCCTGTATTTTACCCCGCTGCCAACATAATTTGAAAGAGTGTATTCCACTCAGTATTACCGAAAGCTTTCTATGTATCCTTTCTTCAGTCTACCTTATAAGATAAGTCGTAGGGTCATTGTTTATTTATTTATTAAGCTGTTCTTTTTAGGGCCATCAGACCCTCTCATATATTGGACCAGTGTTTCACACTATACAGCACTTTTTTACATCGTAGTTTCCTAAGATATAGCAATTTTAATATGATAAATGGTATTAATATCATTTGACCCTCTCTAGTAGCAATGTGAGTAAATAATACTGACTATGAATTATTAAAGTTATACTGGTAGTACTTGAACTACTGCAGCTGCTACCACTGATAGTGAAAATAATAATAACAATGATGATGGTAGTAGCTGATATAAAAAGAATTTATAGGTGTACAAGACAGATGTTTTCTGATATAGCAAGATCTGGGGAATTGCACCAGCTAAGAATACTGGGAAAATAGTGAGACCTTGTTGGAAAGAAGAATGTTCAAAGGTAGCAAGTGCGTACAGGGACAATGGTAATCTTTATTGTTGTTTCAGTAGATTTTTCATTAACTATCTTCTGAATCTAGAGATGTAATTCAGTTCTCTAATATGATGTGGGAAGTTATTCCAGAGTCGGGTTCCTGCTAGTGAGAAGGATTCCGAGGAAGTGATTGAACGATGACGTGGGACAAAAAGGATTTTGCTCTGTCGGGAATGGGTGTTTCTGCTTTGTCGTTCAGATAAGAGCGTTAAGGTTATTATTGCGTATCGTGATCCTACACTTATCTGGAACCTAAACGCGAGGCTTCTAACAGTCTTTCCAATCTTCAGTAAATAATTTATGTCAATATTTTGAAACTATGACTTATTAAAGTAGTGCTTTGGTAATATTCACACCTGTCAGAAACTGCCTTCTTTGGAATTACAATAAACACTCGATTATCCGCGGTAACTGAGGACTTGAAAACCACGGATAATCGAATTCCGCGGGTAATCCGAAATTAAATCACACAGTAATGTATTAGGACTGCTCGAAAAAAAATACAGTAAGATAATTAACATCATTAACTAATATTTATAATAAATTCTTTATTAATCATCATAGTACATGTGAAAATGTGAAAATTCGGTACTTACAACGAATACAATACAATCCAGTTTCACACTACATCACACTGCTTTGGAGAAAAATACAGTCCAGATGTTCAAGTGTTTGAGGAGCACATTGTTTACTACACTCGTGTTGTAACGTGAGATTATCGCTCATCCGCGACCACTGCCGGGTTAATGACAAGTGTTCAGCGGAAAATAAAACGTGGGAGAAACAGGCCGCAGATAATGCGCAAAGCGCATAATTCGCCCGCGGAAAATGGAGAGTGCACTGTATTTAAAAGAAACAAAGTTCACTTCGTTCACTTCACTTATTTGTGATGTGGGCACCAAGAGAGTGTAACGCTTACTTCTAAAGTTTCTACAAATTCAAGGAACTATTTGAAAAAAACCCTACCAGCACCTTGTTGTTACAGTTTTGTTGATATTGCTGTTTTAGTGATCTAGGGGCTGTGATTAAATACCTCTTACAAGTTCATCGTAGATATTGCTCTTTCTCTTGTAGCTCGATGTATAGGTCTCTGTTACTATTTTCGCTTTCCTTTGTTCCTCCTCACCCTGCCGCTATTTTGGTACTCGTGGCTTTTCTGGATGCTGTAACTTCTTATGTTGTTCGTCTTTAGATCGTCACACACTACTTCCTTCAAGAGAAATTGTCTTTAAGTTCTCGTGGACGGAGAGGTCACATTCATTATTCTATACCATTTCAATATTTTGATATTACCTAATTATTATTTATCTGAAAACTTCGCTCTTAAAGCAGATACTATAAGGGATGCATTACTTTGGAAGTGTTATAAAAGTAATGTTTTTTATGTCCTGTAAGCCTACGCCTGCGAAAATGTAAATGCTGTGTATCAGACACAACATCTACACCACCACTTTCGTCACAATGACATTCACATAATTGTTAATAGCCTCCACCCACACTGTGACTTCTTGTAGTTAAGACAAAAGCAGAAAGTTGAGTGCTATGTAAGGTGAACATTAATTTCAAAGGTACTGTGGTATCCAAGGGCAAATACAACGTCATCGTGTTTCCTTAAGGGCATGGATGTGCGTGATGTCCTTAGGATAGTTAGGTTTAATTAGTTCTAAGTTCTAGGGGACTGATGACCTTAGCTGTTAAGTCCCATAGTGCTCAGAGCCATTTGAAACATTTTTTTGTTTGCTTAATTTCGGTCTCAAGTGTAAGGAGATTATTGCCATTGATAAACGTTTAGAGTAGGCCACATGACGACAACAAGGCGAAACACCTACTACAGCGACTATATCCTCCGAATTAAGATTGCTTACGTGTGAGTAGGACTTCTTACTTTTTACTGTAGTGAGTAAGATATAAAGGGCAATAACATTATTTCTCAAAACTGTTTAGTTCTAAGTTCCTTGAGCAAACAAGCCTGTAAATGTATTTACCAGGGCAACTTGAACAGTAAACAGAGTACCAGGAAGAAGCATTATATCACCGCACTATTCTTATCAAGACCTTTCGAAAGCCATTAAAAAAAGCATATCATCCCTTTAAAATCACTTGTCTCCATATTTATTTCGATAATATAGAACAAAATTACGTGTCCCTCTGCATGTTACCATTTGCCGAAAACTTCGTTTCCGTAACTTGAACCGTTCACGAAACTGAAGTGGTATTCCGCCTTACACAACTCAGCCTGAATAATTTTGTTATCTTTTCAAACATGAGGTGATATTCCAGAATGAATTTTCACTCTGCCGCGGAGTGTGCACTGATGTGAAACTTCCTGGCAGATTAAAACTGTGTGCTGAGGTGATGTTAGTGTCGCTATACAAAGTACCTTCATGCTAACAAAATTGGCATGCCTAAGAATGAGGTGGTGGAGCTCGTATGTCTTACCTTGTTTACTTTCGAAATTAGTTCGCTGATCGCGAATTCCTTGACATCAGCTGTAAAGGGTGTAGATCTACTACCAATAGTGACATATGAAAACGGACTGCTCGTGATATGCAGTAAATTTGGATTGGAGTCCCGTACCCGAACAAATTTTCATGTGCTACTGGTGGGTAGTTGATCTATACCTCACATAACTGATGTCAAGGAATTAGCAGACAGCGAATTAATTTCCAAATTATTCCGTACACGCGAAGTCACTGTTAAGACTCCTAAATAACTAAGGAAAAATCCGAAGTATATACATGCCCCAGCTACCCGAAAGATACTGAGCAATGGTCATAGTGCAGCAAAAATAAACTGTTTCTGCATGCCAAGTCATCGACTCTCCGAGGTCACGGCACCTCTGCCGTTGTATGATAAACTCGGCGTCCGTGTGCGATCTGTCGCGGCCCGCAGCCTGCACGAAATATCTCGTTCACAGCATACTCTCAGCCACCTGTCTGCCAAAGCGATCGGCTGTTTAAGAATCATTTAACTGGCGAAGTATCGGCGTATGGACCACACTCATACATTGACTGTTAGGAAAAAAGTTCTACAGATACCTGATAAATATAGAATCAGCGTGATATCTACATATACATGTACATGACTATTCTACAATTCACACTAAAGTGACTGGGAAGGGGTTCTTTGAACCACCTCCAGACTATTTCTCTACCGCTCCACTCTCTAACAGCGCGTGGGAAACATGAACACTTAAATATTTCTGTACGATTTCTACATCTACATCTACATCCATACTCCGCAAGCCACCTGACGGTGTGTGGCGGAGGGTACCTTCAGTACCTCTATCGGTTCTCCCTTCTATTCCAGTCTCGTATTGTTCGTGGAAAGAAGGATTGTCGGTATGCCTCTGTGTGGGCTCTAATCTCTCTGATTTTATCCTCATGGTCTCTTTGCGAGATATACGTAGGAGGGAGCAGTAAACTGCTTGACTCTTCGGTGAAGGTATGTTCTCGAAACTTTGACAAAAGCCCGTACCGAGCTACTGAGCGTTTCTCCTGCAGAGTCTTCCACTGGAGTTTATCTATCATCTCCGTAACGCTTTCGCGATTACTAAATGATCCTGTAACGAAGCGCGCTGCTCTCCGTTGGATCTTCTCTATGTCTTGTATCAACCCTATCTGGTACGGATCCCACACTGCTGAGCAGTATTCAAGCAGTGGGCGAACAAGCGTACTGTAACCTATTTCCTTTGTTTTCGGATTGCATTTCCTTAGGATTCTTCCAATGCATCTCAGTCTGGCATCTGCTTTACCGACGATCAACATTATATGATCATTCCATTTTAAATCACTCCTAATGTGTACTCCCAGATAATTTATGGTACTAACTGCTTCCAGTTGCTGACCTGCTATTTTGTAGCTAAATGATAAAGGATCTATCTTTCTGTGTATTCGCAGCACATTACACTTGTCTACATTAAGATTCAATTGCCATTCCCTGCACCATGCGTCAATTCGCTGCAGATCCTCCTGCATTTCAGTACAATTTTCAATTGTTACAACTTCTCGATACACCACAGCATCATCTGCAAAAAGCCTCAGTGAACTTCCGATGTCATCCACCAGGTCATTTATGTATATTGTGAGTAGCAACGGTCCTATGACACTTCCCTGCGGCACACCTGAAATCACTCTTACTTCGAAAGACTTCTCTCCATTGAGAATAACATGCTGCGTCCTGTTGCCTAGGAACTCCTCAATCCAATCACACAATTGGTCTGATAGTCCATATGCTCTTACTTTGTTCATTAAACGACTTTCTGATTTCTCTTATTTTATTATGACAACCATTTCTTCCCATGTAGGTTGGCACCAATAAAATAGTTTCGCATTCAGAGGAGAAAATCGTCTTTGTTTTAATGACTGCCAGCCCAACTCGCTAATCATATCCATTAGACTCTCTCCCCTATTTCGCTATAATTCAAAACGTGCAATACAGCACAGCAGTACTCTAGCGGAGGCTCCTCAGTAGACCTGTTGCATCTTCTGAGAGTTCTGTCAATAAAACGTAGCCTTTGGTTTGCCTTCCCCACAACATTACAATATGATCGTCCCAAAATAGCTTCGTAATTGTAATTCCTCGTTATTTAGTCGAATTTACAGCCTTTAAATTTGTGTGATTTATCGAGTAATCGAAATTTAACGGGTTTCTTTTTGTACTAATGTGAGTTAGCTCACACTTCTCCTTATTGCGAGACAATAGCCACTTTTCGCACCATTCAGACGTCGTATCTAAGTGATTTTGTTATTGGTTTTGATCTCCTGATGACTTTACTAGATGGTAAATGACAGCATCATCTGCAAACGATCTAAGACGGCTGCTCAGATTATCTCCTAAGCCGTTTATGTAGATTAGGAACAGCAGAAGGCCTATAACGCTTCCTGGGGAACGCCGGAAGTCACTTCTGTTTTACTCGATAGTTTTCCGCCGATTACTGAGTACTGTGACCTTCCTGAGAGGAAATCTCGGATCTAGTCGCACAGCTGAAACGATACTCCATATACCCATAGACGCGTTATTGGATTGCAATTCCCGGCATCCCACGAGAAAGAATACTCCCGCAGCCGCGATGGTGTCCGTGCCACCAAAGTCACTCTGTAAGTAGGCTGTTTATGTTTTCTTATCGGCAACGTTACGTAGCGCTCGGTATGAAAATCACTGGCTGTGCTGTGTGCAGTCTGTGGCTAGTTTGCATTGTTGTCTGCCATTGTAGTGTTGGGCAGCGGCAGCTGGATGTGAACAGCGCGTAGCGTTGCGCAGTTGGAGGTGAGCCGCCAGCAGTGGCGGATGTGGGGAGAGAGATGGCGGAGTTTTGAAATTTGTAATACTGGATATTATGAACTGCTATGTATATTATGATTTTTCAACACTCTTAAGGTAAATACATTGTTTGTTCTCTATTAAAATCTTTCATTTGCTAACTATGCCTATCAGTAATTAGTGCCTTCCGTAGTTTGAATCTTTTATTTAGCTGGCAGTAGTGGCGCTCGCTGTTTTGCAGTAGTTCGAGTAACGAAGATTTTTGGTGAGGTAAGTGATTTGTGAAACGTATAGGTTAATGTTAGTCAGGGCCATTCTTTTGTAGGGATTTTTGAATGTCAGATTGCGTTGCGCTAAAAAATATTGTGTGTCAGTTTAAACTCAGTCCTGTATAATTGTTCAAAGGGGACGTTTCATATGTCGACCCTGCCAGGATACCTCACTGGAATCTTCTGATTTTTTTCTTGTAGTTTGTGTGATTAGTGTAGCTATTGTTTATTGTTAGCGCGTAATTGTAGAGAGAATCTCCTTTGTAGTTGCAGTCTTTCATTGTTGTACAGTAAAACAGTTGTGGCATGCATGTAGATTTGCACCAAGTATTTCGCAGCTGCGCTTGCAATTAATGAGATATTATTTTCAGTGCTATATTAATGTGTTCTCTTATTTTTGCTCTTCAAATTGTGCTTTTCTGTGTTATCGTGTGAAATATTGTGACAATTATGGCGTGTGAAAAACGTAATACTAGGCTCCAAAGTAAACTGAGAAATGACAGTGAAGACGAAAGCAGTGTGTTAGCGCCGCAGAGTAATGAATTAACTAATGTTCAAAGTAGTAATTTGGTAATTGCGCATAGGGAAATGGAGCAGGTTGCAAATAATGGTGTACACAGTGAAACAATTAGTGAACAGGGAAGCATTATCGATCGATCGGTCGGCAACAGCTCGCCTCAGGAATCCGAAATGACAGAGCACAATATTGCAAATACTGTAGACTTAGGTTTTGGGTCCTCACCGTTTTATCAAATGAGTCAAGACACATTTTCTGCTTGTCAAAATGTGAATGGTTCTAATGGCTCTGAGCACTATGGGACTTAACATCTCAGGTCATCAGTCCCCAAGAACTTAGAACTACTTAAACCTAACTAACCTAAGGACATCACACACATCCATGCCCGAGGCAGGATTCGAACCTGCGCGGTTCCAGATTGAAGCGCCTAGAACCGCTCGGCCACCAACGGCCGGCCCAAAATGTGAATGTTGCCGGTGAAAATGCACTGCCAAAAAGCATAGAGAAACAGATTCCAGACACTAATACATTATTATTGCAATTAATGCAACAAATGGAACAAAATAAGAGACAAATGGGACAAAGGCTTCAAAAGTTAGACACAATGGAACAACACCAGAGACAAACACAGCAACAGTTAGACACAATGGAACAAAATCAGAGTCAAACACAGCAAAAGCTGCAAAAGTTAGACACAATGGAACAAAATCTTCAAAAGTTAGACACAATGGAACAACACCAGAGACAAACACAGCAACAGTTAGACGCAATGGAACAAAATCTTCACACCACGCTTGAACAAACACGTGAAGATTTGACTACTGAGTTACATAAAATCGAATCGAAATGTCAAAAAGTCTGTAACGACGTAAAAACACAAATTTGTGAGCATTTTCAACCTATTTTTTCGGGTCATGAAAATGCATTACAGAATCACAAAGCAGCCATAAAAGAACTGCAAATTATTGTTCATGAAAATCATGAGACCTTGCAAGCTAAAATTGACTCAGTTGCATCTACCGATTCGGTTACACAACTTGCAAAATCTCAGGAAAACTTAAAGGACACAGTAGAAAGACACATGGGGGAAAATTAGTACATTATCAGAGAAAGTAGTTGAACTTTCGGATCAGCTAAATAATTTATATACGAAGGTAGATGATAATCTTAATGACACAAAACCGGTAGTCTTTAATGACACAGAAGAGTATGAACAAATTAAGAAATTCAAACAAAATCAGAATAAAATTAATACGCAATACAAAAGAGAAATCCGGGAAGTACAAGATCAGTTGGCACAAGTAATACAAAAATTTCATATTTCAGAGGACACTCCAACACGGGAAGAGGAACTTAGAAATACGGAAAAGCCACAAAATAATAACACAGGGCACTTCGGAAAGCCCGCATCTCGTGGTCGTGCGGTAGCGTTCTCGCTTCCCACGCCCGGGTTCCCGGGTTCGATTCCCGGCGGGGTCAGGGATTTTCTCTGCCTCGTGATGGCTGGGTGTTGCGTGCTGTCCTTAGGTTAGTTAGGTTTAAGTAGTTCTAAGTTCTAGGGGACTGATGACCATAGATGTTAAGTCCCATAGTGCTCAGAGCCATTTGAACCATTTGATTTGAACCATTTCGGAAATTATGAAAGAAATTGGCAGGGTGCACCGAATTTTGAGATGGAACCGCCGACACGACATAACAATGACCGATATGCTACTCGCCGACACGATGATTTTGACTATAAGCTGTTCATTACTACACGTAAATTCAAAACGTTTAAGAATTCTGCCAACGACATTCATCCACAAGCGTGGCTCCATCAATTCTCTGATTGTTTTCCTCCCAACTGGTCATTAGAACACAGATTAGAATTTATGTGTGGCTACTTGGAGAATGAACCAGCAGTAAGAATGTGATCGGTCATTCACGATTGTCACAGTGAAGGAGAATTTTATCATGCTTTCCTCTCAGCATATTGGTCTCAAGCTACACAAGACCGAGTAAAACATAGCATCATGATGATGAAACACTTTGAACAATCTGAATTTTCCAGTCTTGTCAAATATTTTGAAGACATGTTGCACAAGAATCAGTATCTTTCAAACCTATACAGCCCCTCAGAACTCATCCACATTTGCTTAATCAAACTGCCTGAACATTTACGACATATTATTTTAGCAGGGCGTTTTAAAGACGACATTGAAGCTTTTCAGGGACTCTTACAAGAATTAGAAATTGACACAGACAGTCGTGGGATGCGAAAACGGGAAAACAATCACTACAGGTCACATCCGTTACAATTCCGTGACGACAGAAACAATAACTGGACACGACAAGTCTATTCTTACAACGCAAATCGTGACCAAAACAGACACCACCCATATGACAACCACTGGCAGAGTAATAATAGTTACAGAGAAGGATCGCATTTCTGTAGTAATGAATATGACAGAGATTACCATAGAAACAGACAATATGGGAACCAGAACAATTATTATCAAGGGAGATGGAATGACTTCAGACGCAACTGTTCAGTGCGCAGTTATGATTCCAGGAGAAATTCTCCACCACATGACCGACAAGAAAGAAACTATGGAATCTACCGACATGACGACAGACGATACGATCATAACGACAGACCTGAATTTCATCAGAACTGGCGGGTTTCAAACAGGGCAGGGCCCTCTCCACAAGGTGAATTTGTAGAAGTTTGGCCTCCAAATCCCAATAACGACGTGCGCCAACAAAGAAACAGACAATGACTCGCAGTGCAGGCAACCACGTGCGCCGGCTCAGCTTGAGGAAAATAACATAGACGCTAACCTTGAGAAAAATTCCAGTATTCCTTACCAACGTATACCGCATGATAATTGCGTTCAAGTTGAAAGGGTAATAGATTGCACCACATTTCACATGTTAAACCGTTTATTGAGAGACAATCTGCTTTTTAACTTTGTCTTTGCCATAAAACGTTTCACTTCACATTTCTAGTATGCTTTGTCAGACTTAAGAAACTGTTAACATGCAACAATGTTTGAAGTTAAATATCCAGTCAAGAACCAAGAGAACTTATTTAAACAGAAATTACGAATGCATTGTTATTGTGAACAGACGACACAGTGTTATTGTGTGTGTGCATTCTTGCTTGTTAGTTGCACGATTACGTAACGACTATACGGCTCACATACTTAGATCATTTACCAGTATTACTAATGAGATTTTAATGCAACATTTTGGTTTACTTGAAAATACATTCTGGATTTAAAGTACTTTCTGTGAGATACCAGATGACACAGTGGTTAGTTTATGTGATAGCTACACGATTTTATCACGACACTACTAATGAGTGACAATTTACAATGTTGCTTTTGCGGTGTTTCTATTTTATATCTGCACAGTTTTTCTGAATTATTCTAGAAAGTAAAACATGTTTTAGTAATAACTTTTGTGGTATAGCTACAATGAGACAGCCTTTTCCATAGCACAACAATATGTTACAGCACAGTAATTTCTTCATCACAACAATAAGCGTAATAAATAAGATAGCTATACGCAAAGCATTTCACTTTTGTGTATCATGAGGTAAGTACATTGACTTCTGCAGAACTTAACTTTCGGTGGACGATAACTACGACACTTCCACAGAGATTATCTTACAGCAAGACGCACATTTAGCGCTACAGGACACGTATTTGAGTGATTAATTTTGTACTTAAATCATTTATTTTTAAAGATATTTGAAGCACAATGATACAAAGGTTTTCCGTAATACATTTCATTCCATTCTTGTAATCTGTAACACCTGAGGGTATAATTACATTAATCCTCAGGGGGGTACACGCTTACTTTGTGTACCATGTGCGTGGCAAGCACAAGGAGCCCTAGCTAAAATGGTATTTGCTTATACAACTTTACACATCGGTACCATATTTCTCTAACACATGAATTACACAGCTATCTGATCATTTAACTGAGAGAGACAAACTTTTTTACTATGGCAGTGACAGATGTTTATGTAATTACACCGTTGGATAACTTCACACTTACGAAATTGTATTTTGTCTGCACTTTGTGAACTGTTCATATTTTTTCGGGCCCATTGTGATATTATGAGAGCTTTGAATAATGTATTTGGTAAGGGAGCGTGATTTTAAAGTATGTTTGAGGTAGATGACACTCTTGAAATGAGCAGAGAATTTTCTTTAGGTTTTGAAATTATTGGAGGAAGCTACGATGATTTTGAGAGTTGACTGAGGTTTTATGATGTTATTATTACGATAACTATGTGTATTATGCTGTTGCGGTATGTTTATGATCAATAAACTGATGCTATATGAGTTATTTGATTATGCTATGTAGCTGTTATGATGAAATATTGAAGAAGTGTTGACAAATATGTATATGTGTAATAAGGTGAGGAATAATGTGTAGTGGTTAGGGACTCTGACTTGTGATAAAGGATGTTGGAAACCAAGAATCGTACTGTAAGAGTTATGAAATGTATGTAAATGCGTGAATGTATCACAATGCCGACAAAAATTTTTTGGACACTGTTATATCAATAGGATTTTGTTTCTACAGATTTGTAACGCAAATTCTTGACCTGTGAAATATTTTTATATGAGACTGTCACTGTAGCGGAAACTGCTGTTGTAAATATTTCCGTAAGAAAGTTAAGTGACCACCTGCACGTAATGCGTCGTGGGCACCCAGCTGCATCAGACGCCTGGAGAAAAAGCCATTAGTGTGTGCGTTTTCAGAGGCACAGGTAGAAAAAAGGAAAGGGAGGCCCTTATCCTCGCTATTGACATTCCTTTGTAGAAAGCATCGCAAATACAACACGCTCAAACTTGAAAACATATGATTATACTGTGGAGCTCTTAATTTATGATATTTACTAAAATGCCTAATGAAACGATGAGAAACATTTCACGGCTATTGTCTTGCTAGTTGAGAAAAATGCCAAATGGCTTGCTTTATGTATTTATTTACTCATTTTGTTTAATATCAAGTTTCTAGTTGCAGCAGGATTGGTTAAAATAAAATTTTATAGATGTACTAATATAAATATTTTCTGTCTACAGATCCAGTAAATCCTAATTTTGTAATACACTTCCCTAAAATGGGGGAGCACAAAGACATTTCCCTTCACAGGAATTGCATACGGAATTTTCTTTTCAACTACTTGGTAATTTTTTGGTAGAATAACTTCTTGTGGTGCACCACTTTAATTACATAGATATTAAGATGTGAATAGACATTTCCCTTATCTGCATTGTTGTCTTTAGTGTACTAGTTTTTATGCTTGAGCTTTGTCATGCTTAGGTATAAGTTATAGCATTTACTGCTGCTGTTTGCCAGGCATAGTGCTACTAAATTTCACTTTGTATTACTCTGTTAAGCTAGTTTTACTACTGATTTATTTTTCTTGTTGCTGCACCTTGGCTCATATTAGTTGTAATGTTGCATTGCTTGGTAATTTAGATTTACTGTAGCTTGCTTTGCAATTTTCCATTTTTTTGTGTTTGTCATTGATGTTTGTGTTAATTGTTTTGTGCTGCAGCATTGCCTCGTCCCTTAGTTTAGCATCTTATCTCAGTAGATTTAAGTTAGCTTAAGAGGGGGTAGACTGTATAAGAAACTAACTATGATGGATTGGAAGAAATGCATTGAGGAGCTATAAGAAAATGGTTTGGCCAAAAAAGTAGTGTACAGTGGAGAAAAACTATTTTTGAAAGAGGATATAAACAGAATACAGAAAGCATGCTTGGATAGGATTTTTTGGTGGAAGCAAAGGTTGAAATAAGACGAAAGATCTATGGAATGAAGTTTTGGGTTGGACTGCAGTACCAAATGTTGCACTGAAAACAAACCCTGTCCTTTCCTTTTGTGTTATCCCACTATGTGTTTGTGTACCCTTGTGTATTTATGTTCTTCCTGTCTTTATATGTTTATCTGATAAGACTTATGTTGTAGAATTTTTCTAATACTCAGCTACATGAACTATGATGAGGAATACTGTTATCCTCAAATATACTTTGCATTAATAATATGTTATTTACCTTGTAAATATGCTTACACATTATTTATTCTGTTTTGTTTTACTGCTTATGTGTAAAGTTGATGTTTCAAAATTTATTCTGATCGTTTATGTATCGACTTATCTCATAATTCCTGTAACATTGATGTATATGTTATTTCTATTCTGTTGTAAAGCCTGTTTTACTACAAATGTTATCTGTATTGTTATATTCTTTAATGATGTATTTTGTACCTTTGTTATTGTATTCTTATGTTATAAAATTGTAATTGACACCAGTTCATCAAATTAAGTACTTTGTAAGTTACATTTCACTGCACACGTTTCTGTTGATCATAGTATATGGACAATATGTGAGAAGTAGGGACTGATAGTGTTTGCAGGTGTGTTAATAATTCAGCAAGGGACTGGATAACAGCATTGCTGGTTCTAAGGACAATTAAAAAAAAAAACTTTGTGAGTGCACAAGTGGTGGTTCATGGACTTGCTACATTCTCCGCAAGACTCTTGGATGGTGATTGTGCACCTGCACAGTCACAACAGATGGCTGCTGGCCATCTCTACAAGGACTACAGTGGTTCTGCATCTTTGATGACCCACCAATACCATTATTTCTTACAAGGACTACAGTGGGTCTACACCTTTGCTGACTCACCAGTACCATTATCTCTACAAGGACTACAGTGGGTCTACACCTTTGCTGACGCATCAGCACCATTATTTCTACAAGGACTGCAGTGGGTCTGCACCTCTGGTGGCCCACCAATACCGTAATCTCTACCAGGACTACAGTGGGTCTACTCTGTGATGACCTACCTACCAATATTCTTCAAAACTTCGACTGACTCTGCTGTGGGTTTTTTGCCCATTACCTGTCTGCATGTCAAGAGTCAGCACTGTCTTTCCGTTGGAAGGACAACACTACTTCTTCAAGACTGCATGGAAATCCACTACTTCTGTGTGCAATTTCTTTTACTAATGAGACTTTGTGAAAAAAAACTGTAATTCCTATTATGATGAATGATCAGGACTATCTTTATGGACTGTGAGAAAATTTTAGCTTTTGGCCAACATTGTATCAATAAGTGTGTGCATTTGATTTCTTTGTTATTGCAATTATGAAAAATTTTATCAAATCATTGTTGGCCACTGCCCAAAACAATTTGTAAAATTTTTTGTGGGGAGCATGGGGGCTATGTAAGTAGGCTGTTTATGTTTTCTTATCGGCAACGTTACGTAGCGCTCGGTATGAAAATCACTGGCTGTGCTGTGTGCAGTCTGTGGCTAGTTTGCATTGTTGTCTGCCATTGTAGTGTTGGGCAGCGGCAGCTGGATGTGAACAGCGCGTAGCGTTGCGCAGTTGGAGGTGAGCCGCCAGCAGTGGTGGATGTGGGGAGAGAGATGGCGGAGTTTTGAAATTTGTAATACTGGATATTATGAACTGCTATGTATATTACGATTTTTCAACACTCTTAAGGTAAATACATTGTTTGTTCTCTATTAAAATCTTTCATTTGCTAACTATGCCTATCAGTAGTTAGTGCCTTCCGTAGTTTGAATCTTTTATTTAGCTGCAGTAGTGGCGCTCGCTGTTTTGCAGTAGTTCGAGTAACGAAGATTTTTGGTGAGGTAAGTGATTTGTGAAACGTATAGGTTAATGTTAGTCAGGGCCATTCTTTTGTAGGGATTTTTGAATGTCAGATTGCGTTGCGCTAAAAAATATTGTGTGTCAGTTTAAGCTCAGTCCTGTACAAATTTTCAAAGGGGACGTTTCATAACTCGTATCTGAGAAGTCCAAAGCCTCTATGTATCGCATACATGCGAATGACTTGTTGGGGAAAATACGCTGTACGCAACTGACGGTATTCAAATTGCCGAGACGGCGCACTCACTGGCTGTCAGTAACGGCCGGGCAACGATCGAGCACTTTCTCAGAAGTCTCCACATCAAGCCGAGCATACTCATTATCTGTCGCAGGCGGAATGTGAGGACGCCGTAAGGCAACACCGACCAGAGTGTACTACAGCAGCAAATTTTCTGTATGCTATACGAGGGTGAGTCAAATGAAAACCTTAAATATTTTTTAAATATTATTTATTGTGCAGAAGTGGTACAAAGCTGTATCACTTTTCATTGTAATCTCCCCACGCTCAATGCAAGTCCTCCAGCGCTTACAAAGTGCATAAATTCCATTAGAAAAAAATTATTTTGGTAGTCCGCGCAACCACTCATGCACCGCGTGGCGTACCTCTTCATCACAACGGAACTTCTTTCCTCCCATTGCTTCTTTGAGTGTCGAGACATATGGAAATCACTTGGGGCAAGGTCTGGTGAGTATGGTGGATGAGGAAGACACTCAAAATGTAGGTCTGTGATTGTTGCAACTGTTGTACGGGCAGTGTGGGGCCTTACATTGTCATGTTGGAAAAGGACACCTGCTCACAGCAATCCACGTCGCTTTGATTTGATTGCAGGCCACAGATGATTTTTAGGAGATCTGTGTATGATGCACTGGTGGCAGTGGTACCTCTAGGAACGTAATGCACCAAAATAACGCCTTTTTCGTCCCCTTGCTGATGGTTCTGTTCGAAACTTCTTTGGCTTTGGTGATGGATGAGGAATGGCGCTATTCCTTGCTCGCTCTCTTCGTTTTCGGTTGGTGGAAGTGAACCCAGGTTTGGTCCCCAGTAACGATTCTTGCAAAGAAGCCATCACCTTATCGTTGAGAGCGCCGAAGAAGTTCTTTACAAGCATCAACGCGTCGTTCTCTCATTTTCTCATTTCAGGAGTCATCTGCCGTGGCACCCATCTTGCAGACACTTTGTGAAACTGGAGCACATCATGCACGATGTGGTGTGCTGACCCATGACTAGTCTGTAAACATGCTGCAGTGTCATTCAGTGTCACTCGGTGGTTTTCCTTCACTATGGCTTCAACTGCTGCAATGTTCTGCGGAGTCACAACTCGTTGTGCCTGACCTGAACGAAGAGCATCTTCCACTGAAGTCACACCATTTGCGAACTTCCTACTCCATTCATGGACTTGCTGCTGTGACAAACATGCATCACCGTACTGAACCTTCATTCGTCGATGAGTTTCGATAGGTTTTACACCTTCACTACGCAAAAGCCGAATAACAGAACGCTGTTCTTCCTTGGTGCAAGTCGCAAGTGGGGCGGCCATCTTTATACTGATACTGCGACGGTATGTGTGCATCTGCACTATGCTGCCACCTACAGGCCACTTTGCACGCTGTTTGTAGCGCGCTTACCAACTTACAGGATAATGGCGCGAAATGTCCATTTGTTATTACAAATTTAAGGTTTTCATTTGACTCACCCTCGTATCTCTGTAATTCTCGGAGAACAATTCGAAAGAGGCTGGAAAAGCTTATTTCCTTTATATTTAATTCGTTGGATGTAAGCTTTATCTTACTTTGCAAATCGTATGGACGTAGTAAAAATCGTTTATTGTCTATGGAAATCTGTAACACACACTTCACTAATGGTACAGAAGGCGTTCTCTAAATCAGTCACTTAATTCTGGATTTGTTACCAGTAGGTCTGATCAACATGCGAGTATAATCGAGATGCTTCGTGATCCCAGGGGAGACGACATTGTTCTGTTCACGAAAATTTATAGAACTGACATTCGCAGCAGGCAATCTATCTTCCGCGTAAGATACGAGAAATTAGGGCTCATATAGAGACATATAGATAATGGTTGTCATCCATCAATCTATTTTTGCGAGTGTCACATCATACCCACCACCAAGCATGACATGGTGGTTTGCGGAGTATGAACATGAATACTGAAAGGCCGGCCGTTGTGGCCGAGCGGTTCTATTTTCTTCAGTCCGGAACCGCGCAACCGCTACGGTCGCAGGTTCGAATCCTGCCTCGGGCAAGAGTGTGTGTGATGTCCTTAGGTTAGTTAGGTTTAAGTAGTTCTGAGTTCTAGTGGACTGATGACCTCAGATGTTAAGTCCCATAGTGCTCAGAGCCATTTGTACCATTTGAATACTGAAAGGATCACATCGAGTGGACTAGAATCGTCTCCAGTGATGGGTCCAGCTTCGAATTAAGCCCCGTTGGCCAGCGAAGACGTGTCTGGTGACGTCCGGACGGCGGTGGGATGGCAACTTGTCTGTCGTCTGCCATACGGCCAGACAACCAGCAATGATGATTTGGGATGCCATTTCTTTTCATAGCGGGACCTCTTTGGTTGTCATCCGCCACACCCTTACAGCACAGCGGTACGTCGACGATATTCTACGCCCCGTTTTGTTGCCCCTCTTTGCATCCCGTCCTGCGCATGCATTTCAGCAAGATAATGCCCGCCCGCACACTGCGAGAGTATCTACTGCTTGTCTTCGCGCTCGCCAGACCTTACCTTGGCCAGGTCACCGGATCTCTCCCGAACTGAAAACGTTCGGAGTACTATGGGCGGGGCCCTCCGCCTATCTTGGGATTTTGACGATCTATCGCGCAGGATGGCGCGATGTCCGTCAGGACGGCATCTAAAAATGTCAAACCGAATAACTGCTTGCCTGACTTGCTCAACTTGTAAAGCTCTTCTCCTGAAAGAACCATCCAATTGTTCTGAAACTGTAATCATTTGTTTGGCTGTACTTGTACATCGCATCTACAGACTTCCGTCCCATTCGGATAATTCCTTCGTGGTTGCGTCTTTTTTTCTCTTAGAATGTATTAGGATTAGAGTGGTTGTAAAGACCTTTTTCATTTCGGTACACTTGAGATTTTCTTACAGAACCTAACATTTCTTAAAATATAAGAAAAAGACGAAAACTTTAAAAACGTTGGAAGTGTACACTCCGAGAGAAATAGTTTTAGTCTTTCATGAGATCGTTAGTATTTCAGGTTGTTGTTGTTGTTGTGGTCTTCAGTCCTGAGACTGGTTTGATGCAGCTCTCCATGCTACTCTATCCTGTGCAAGCTTCTTCATCTCCCAGTACCTACTGCAACCTACATCCTTCTGAATCTGCTTAGTGTATTCATCTCTTGGTCTCCCCCTACGATTTTTACCCTCCACGCTGCCCTCCAATACTAAATTGGTGATCCCTTGATGCCTCAGAACATGTCCTACCAAACGATCCCTTCTTCCGGTCAAGTTGTGCCACAAAATTCTATACTCCCCAATCCTATTCAATACTTCCTCATTAGTTATGTGATCTAACCATCTAATCTTCAGCATTCTTCTGTAGCACCACATTTCGAAAGCTTCTATTCTCTTCTTGTCCAAACTATTTACCGTCCATGTTTCACTTCCATATATGGCTACACTCCATACAAATACTTTCAGAAATGACTTCCTGACACTTAAATCTATACTCGATGTTAACAAATTCCTCTTCTTCAGAAACGCTTTCCTTGCCATTGCCAGTCTACATTTTATATCTTCTCTACTTCGACCATCATCAGTTATTTTGCTCCCCAAATAGCAAAACTCCTTTACTACTTTCAGTGTCTCATTTCCTAATCTAATACCCTCAGCATCACCCGACTTAATTCGACTACATTTCATTATCCTCGTTTTGCTTTTGTTGATGTTCATCTTATATCCTCCCCTCAAGACACCATCCATTCCGTTCAACTGCTCTTCCAAGTCCTTTGCTGTCTCTGACAGAATTACAATGTCATCGGCAAACCTCAAAGTTTTTATTTCTTCTCCGCGGATTTTAATACCTACTCCGAATTTTTCTTTTGTTTCCTTTACTGCTTGCTCAATACACAGATTGAATAACATCGGGGAGAGGCTACAACCCTGTCTTACTCCCTTCCCAACCACTGCTTCCCTTTCATGTCCCTCGACTCTTATAACTGCCATCTGGTTTCTGTACAAATTGTAAACAGCCTTTCGCTCCCTGTATTTTACCCCTGCCACCTTTCGAATTTGAAAGAGAGTATTCCAGTCAACATTGTCAAAAGCTTTCTCTATGTCTACAAATGCTAGAAACGTAGGTTTGCCTTTCCTTAATCTTTCTTCTAAGATAAGTCGTAAGGTCAGTATTGCCTCACGTGTTCCAGTATTTCTACGGAATCCAAACTGATCTTCCCCGAGGTCGGCTTCTACTAGTTTTTCCATTCGTCTGTAAAGAATTTGTGTTAGTATTTTGCAGCTGTGGCTTATTAAACTGATTGTTCGGTAATTTTCACATCTGTCAACACCTGCTTTCTTTGGGATTGGAATTATTATATTCTTCTTGAAGTCAGAGGGTATTTCGCCTGTTTCATACATCTTGCTCACCAGATGGTAGAGTTTTGTCAGGACTGGCTCTCCCAAGGCCGTCAGTAGTTCCAATGGAATGTTGTCTACTCCGGGGGCCTTGTTTCGACCCAGGTCTTTCAGTGCTCTGTCAAACTCTTCACGCAGTATCGTATCTCCCATTTCATCTTGATCTACATCCTCTTCCATTTCCATAATATTGTCCTCAAGTACATCGCCCTTGTATAGACCCTCTATATACTCCTTCCACCTTTCTGCTTTCCCTTCTTTGCTTAGAACTGGGTTTCCATCTGAGCTCTTGATGTTCACACAAGTGGTTCTCTTATCTCCAAAGGTCTCTTTAATTTTCCTGTAGGCAGTATCTATCTTACCCCTAGTGAGATAAGCCTCTACATCCTTACATTTGTCCTCTAGCCATCCCTGCTTAGCCATTTTGCACTTCCTGTCGATCTCATTTTTGAGACGTTTGTATTCCTTTTTGCCTGCTTCATTTACTGCTTTTTTATATTTTCTCCTTTCATCAATTAAATTCAATATTTCTTCTGTTACCCAAGGATTTCTACTAGCCCTCGTCTTTTTACCTACTTGATCCTCTGCTGCCTTCACTACTTCATCCCTCAAAGCTACCCATTCTTCTTCTACCGTATTTCTTTCCCCCATTCCTGTCAATTGTTCCCTTATGCTCTCCCTGAAACTCTGTACAACCTCTGGTTCTTTCAGTTTATCCAGGTCCCATCTCCTTAAATTCCCACCTTTTTGCAGTTTCTTCAGTTTTAATCTACAGGTCATAACCAATAGATTGTGGTCAGAGTCCACGTCTGCCCCTGGAAATGTCTTACAATTTAAAACCTGGTTCGTAAATCTCTGTCTTACCATTATATAATCTATCTGATACCTTTTAGTATTTCAGGTATTTTACAAAAAATATTGAAAATCCATACAGATGGCTGCCATTCTAAGAAACGGCAGCTGAAGTGTTGAAGAGAGCCGTCATTCGTTACACGAAGTGAAAGATTTATCGAAGCCTTTCTGCTTTTCCTTACGATCGTCCATTAACGATAATTTCTTGTAAACAATAGCACGACTGTCTAGCGCTGCGATTCCTATCCCATAACTCTGTTTTGTGTATTACGAGTCCTGACAAACGTGTCAGACAGCAGTCGCCATCAAAATGAAGCCTCAAGTCTTATTCGCGCTTTAAAGTGTCAGTATATAAATAACCCTTCAACGGCGTAAGATTTGTCTTAATAAATAATGCACCCATTTTAAAGAGATTTGGCATGACACAGGGAGGCCTGGAAAGTTTGTAAGGATGTTACAGGGGAGGCTGTGCTGAGAAATAACTGTTACAAAAAATATTCGACACGTCGCTGCATTTCCGGTTCAATTAGCATTGAAGTTAGCCAATCAGGTCGTTGCGCGCGCAAATTCAAGCAATCTGTCAGAGACACTGTCGCCAAACGTTGGCTTCATTTGCTTTTCTCAAACCAGACGTAGCTTCTGGTCACCTAGCTTAAATTTATCAATTCCGAAAAAGTGGTGTTTTAACTAGTAATGAGCATTTGAACAAGTGATAATTTACAGCTCTACAGATGTTTGTCAATTTTGGCATTTTAGCACTTGCAGCTGCTTGAATTGCGACCATAACCACACGACGGGCTAACGTCAGTGCTAATTAAATTGGAAACGGCGCAAAGTACCGATTTTTTCTTAACAGTTATTTCAGCACAACCGATTCTGCAACACACAAGCTTTTCAGACTGTTTCTGACTACCCAGTATTCTCGGATTTGTTGTTAATATGAAATAGCTCAAGTCGGAGTCAGGCGGTGGAAGTCTTACGTTATTGTCTTCTTGCAGCAAGGAGCTCCTCCCCCCCCCCCCCCCCACCACGCTCCATCTCCGCCGGATGTAAATAAACAACGGAGACAGGTGCGTGCTTTCAAAAGCCGGTCAATGGTATGTACTCCTGGTGGTAGCGCTATCGCGTGACTTAGCTCTGCGATGGCTGAGCTCTCCGAGGCATAATACGCACCGCCCTTGCCGGCAAGTTAGCCGAGCGTGCTTCCGAATGCTACCCCCGTACTTCCTGCGGCCGAGAGGTTGCTAAAGTGGGTCGCGCTGCCACCAGTCCCTCACGGTTTTTCTTCACCTTCCCTTCAAACAACTGTTGTTGTTGTTGTGGTCTACAGTCCTGAGACTGGTTTGATGCAGCTCTCCACGCTATTCTATCCTGTGCAAGCTTCTTCATTTCCCAGTACCTACTGCAGCCTACATCCCTCTGAATCTGCTTAGTGTATTCATCTCTTGGTCTCCCTCTACGATTTTTACCCTCCACGCTGCCCTCCAGTACTAAATTGGTGATCCCTTGATGCCTCAGAACATGTCCTACCAACCGATCCCTTCTTATAGTCAAGTTGTGCCACAAACTCCTCTTCTCCCCAAACCTATTCAGTACCTCCTCATTAGTTATGTGATCTACCCATCTAATCCTTAGCATTCTTCTGTAGCGCCACATTTCGAAAGCTTCTATTCTCCTCTTGTCCAAACTAGTTATCGTCCATGTTTCACTTCCATAAATGGCTACACTCCATACATATACTTTCAGAAACGACTTCCTGACACTTAAATCTATACTCGATGTTAACAAATTTCTCTTCTTCAGAAACGCTTTCCATGCCATTGCCAGTCTACATTTTATATCCTCTCTACTTCGACCATCATTAGTTACTTTGCTCCCCAAATAGCAAAACTCCTTTACTACTTTCAGTGTCTCATTTCCTAATCTAATTCCCTCAGCATCGCCCGACTTAATTCGACTACATTCTATTATCCTCGTTTTGGTTTTGTTGATGTTCATCTTATATCCTCCTTTCAAGACACTGTCCATTCCGTTCAACTGCTGTTCCAGGTCCTTTGCTGTGTCTGATAGAATTACAATGTCATCGGCGAACCTCAAAGTTTTTATTACTTCTCCATGGATTTTAATTCCTACTCCGAATTTTTCTTTTGTTTCCTTTACTGCTTGCTCAACATACAGATTGAATAACATCGGGGAGAGGCTACAACCCTGTCTCACTCCCTTCCCAACCACTGCTTCCCTTTCATGTCCCTCGACTCTTATAACTGCCATCTGGTTTCTGTACAAATTGTAAACAGCCTTTCGCTCCCTGTATTTTACCCCTGCCGCCTTCAGAATTTGAAAGAGAGTATTCCAGTCAACCTTGTCAAAAGCTTTCTCTAAGTCTACAAATGCTAGAAACCTAGGTTTGCGTTTTCTTAATCTAGCTTCTAAAATAAGTCGTAGGGTCAGTATTGCCTCACATGTTCCCACATTTCTGCGGAATCCAAACTGATCTTCCCCAAGGTCAGCTTCTACCAGTTTTTCCATTCGTCTCTAAAGAATTTGCGTTAGTATTTTGCAGCCGAACTACACTGACGAATATTGTGACCAATTACTTATTAGCGTGTTAGTCTTATCTCTGAACGCGAAGCAGAAACAATTCGACGTGGCACCCCCCATGGTGTATAGTATGTGAAAGAAACACGAACACACAATAAATATTTGAAAAGAAAAACAAATATGCTTAGGTACCTTCCACATATCTCAAGTGAAATGCTCCTCATGGATGCTTAATAACTAATAAATCTTAAACATGTTGTTGTTGCTGTGATCTTCAGTCCAAAGACTGGTTTGATGCAGCTCTATCTGTGCAAGCCTCTTCATCTCCGAGTAACTATTGCAACCTACATCCCTCTCAATCTGCTTACTGTATTCATCTCTTGGTCTCCCTCTACGATCACCCCCCCCCCCCCCCCCCCCTGTTTCCATCCAGTACTAAACTGGTGATCGCTTGATGCCTCAGAATGTGTCCCACCAACAGACTCCTTCTTTTAGTCAGGTTCTAGCACAAATTTCTCTTCTTTTCAATTCTATTCACTACCTTCGTATCAGTTACGTGATGTACTCACCTAATCTTTAGTATTCTTCTATAGCACCACACTTTAAAAGCTTCTATTGTCTTCTTGTCTAAACTGTTTATTGTAAATGTTTCACTTCAATATATGGCTACACTCCATACAAATACTTTCAGAAACGACTTCCTGGCACTTAGATCTATACTCGACGTTAACAAATTTCTCTTCTTCAGAAATGCTTTCCTTGCGATTGCCAGTCTACATTTTATATCCTCCCTACTTCGACTATCTTCAGTTATTCTGCTTGCCAAATAGCAAAACTCATTTATTACTTTAAGTGTCTCATCTCCTAATCTAATTCCCTCAGCATCACCTGATTTAATTCGACTGCATTTCCTTATCCTCGTTTTGCTTTCGTTGATGTTCTTCTTATATCCTCCTTTCAAGATACTGTCCATCCCGTTCAACTGCTCTTCCAATTCCTTTGCTGTCTCTGACAGAATTACAATGTCATCGGCAAACCTAAAAGTTTTTATTTCTTCTCCCTGGACTTTAACTCCTTCTCCAAATTTTTCTTTTGTTTATTTTACTGTTTGCTGAATATACAAAATTGAATAATATCGGGAATAGGCTACAAACCTGTCTCACTCTCTTCTCAACCACTGCTTCACTTTTGTGCCCTTCGACTCTTATAACTGCCATCTTGTTTCTGTAGAAATTGTAAATAGCATTTCGCTCCCGGCTGTTTACTCCTGCCGTCTTTAGAATTTGTAAGAGATTATTCCGGTCAACACCGTCAAAAGCTTTTTCTAAGTCTACGAATGCTATACACGTAGGTTTGTCTTCTCTTAACCTATCGTCTATGAGATGTGGTAGGGTCAGTATTGTCTCGCGTGTTCCAACATTACTCCGGATTCCAAACTGATCTTCCCCGAAATCTACTTTACCAGTTTTTCCATTCTTCCGTAAAGGGTTCGTGTGAGTATTTTGCAGCTGTGACTTATTAAACTGATAGGTAATTTTTACACTTGCTAGCACATGCTTTCTTTGGAAGTGGGATTATAAATAAAATGGCTCTGAGCACTATGGGATTTAACTTCTGAGGTCATCAGTCCCGTAGAACTTAGAACTACTTAAACCTAATTAACCTAAGGACAGCACACACATCCACGGCCGAGGCAGGTTTCGAACCTGCGACCGTAGCGGTCGTGCCGTTCCAGACTGTAGTTCCTAGAACCGCTCGGCAACCCCGGCCGGCAATTGGGATTATAATATTCTTCTTGAAGTTAGACGGTATTTCGCCTGTCTCATACATGTTGCTCACCAGATGGAAGATTTTTTGTCATGGCTGGCTCTCCCAATGCTACCAGTACCTCTAAAGGAATGTTGTCTACTTCCGGAGCCTTGTTTCAACTTAAGTCTTTCAGTGCTCTGTCAAATTCTTCACGCAGTATCTTATCTCCCATTTCATCTTCATCTACGTTCTCTTCCATTTCCATAACATTGCTCTCAAGTACATCTTCGTCTTATAGACCCTCTGTATACTCTTTCCACCTTTCTGCATTCCTATCTTTGCTTACGACTGGTTTTCCATCTGAGCTCCTCATATTCACACAGGTGGTTCTCTTTTCTCCGAAGGTCTCTTTAATTTTCCTGTAGGCAGTATCTATCTTACCCCTAGTGATATATGCGTCTACATCTTTACATCTTAAACTTATTTTTTTCTAAAAGGTAATAAAGAGCTTCTCACAAAGAGTGTAGATGTTGAGTATACTGAGGCACATATGATAATTCTTATGCTATTGTAGCCATGCATAATCAAATAGGAAAATGGATTCGTTAAGACCTTCGTATGTTTCCGGAGATATGTGGCACCAAATGTCCATGCGCGCCTGTGTAGCCGAGCGGTTCTAGGCGCTTCGGTCTGGAAACGCGCGACCGCTTCGGTCGCAGGTTCGAATCCTGCCTCGGGCATGGATATGTGTGACGTCCATACGTTAGTTAGGTTTAAGTAGTTCTAAGTTCTAGGGGACTGATAACCTCAGATGTTAAGTCCCATAGTGCTCAGAGCCATTTGAACCTTTTTTTTTTTTTTTTTTGTCCATGTGCATCTAACACCGTTCATGTACATTACAAACAAGTGGTTTGCGGACGCAGAGCTGGCGCCTGATACCATCCCAGAAGTGTTCCGTCGGATTCTGATCAGGGGAATTTCGTGGACAAGGCAGCAATGTGAATTCACCACCATGCTCCTGAAACCACTGTAGCATGAGTCTGGCCTTGTGACACAGACAGTTATCCTGCTAGAAGACGTCATCGTCGTCAGGGAAGACAAGAAGCATAAAGGGATGTAGGTTGTCTTCAACGAGGTTCTCGTGTTTTCGATAACTACCACAGGCTCCAGTGTCGTGCACAGCATAATACCGCCTCCATCAGCATGTGTCCATGGTGCAGTGCATGTTTCGAAGCAGCCGATTGCCTGGATGACGGCGCATCCGGGCACGACTATCAGCCTGGTACAGCAAGAGCCGTGATCCACCCGATCCAGCGACACGTTTCAAATGAACCACGTTTGAAGTTCGAACTTTCCGTGCTCACTGGTATAGTAACTGATGATGTCGCTGGGTCAACATGGGAAGACATGGAGATCGTTTACTATGGAACCCCATGTTCTATAATGTGCTCTGAACGGTGTGCTCCGAAAGATTTGTGCATTTACCAGGACTGAACTGTCACCTCGCAGTCTATTCTGCGTTAGAGAATGGGCAAGACTACGACCTCTGCTTCGCGTGGTCAGTCGTGGACGTCCAACACCTGTACCGTAAACGCGGTTTCACCGTCCTACCGTCAATTTCCGTAGATGCTCGCGATAGTCGCACGCCAACATCCGGCCTGCTTCGCCGTTTCGGATATGCTCGTATCCAGTCACTTGCATTTGCCGTACCAAATTGTTTATTGGTCAGACAGCAAAGGCTATAGCCTGCGACTTGCGGGACTAGCACTTCTGGAAGAAAGGGTATTGCAGAGACATGGATTACCCACAGTCTGGGGATATTTCCAGAATGAATTTTTCACTCTGCAGCAGAGTGTGCACTGATATGAAATTTGCTGACAGATTAAAACTGTGTGCTGCACCGCGAGTCCAACTCGGGGCCTTTGCTTTTCGCGGGTAAGTGCTCTCCCATCTGAGCTAAGCAAGCACGACTCACGACCCGGCCTCGCAGCTTGACGTCCGCCAGCATCTCATCTCCTACCTTCAGACTTCACAGAAGTTCTCCAGCGCAACTTGCGTGACTGGTTAAACCTGTCTCCCAAATATCCTTTCTTCCAGGAACGACAGTTCCGCAAGTTTCGCAGGAGAACTTCTGTGAAGCTTGGAAGGTAGGAGATGATCTGCTGGCGGAAGTAAAGCCAGAAACTGTAATGTTCACTTTTAGATAATGTGTATTAAAGTGTATACCAACAGTTATGTGTTGATTTATATTATCTGCTCTTGCTCACTTATAGAAAATATAATTTTGAAGTGAAAAACTGCGCCATAAGTTTTGTTTTTCACAATTTTCATTCAATACCTCCATATTAGTTACCCAATTTATCCATCTAATATTCAGAATTCTTCTGTAGCATTACATTACAAAAGCTTCTGTTTTCTTTTTGTCTGAACTACATATCGTCCATATTTCACTTCCGTACTAAGGTACACTCCAGACAAATACGTTCATAAAAGTTGTCCTAACACTTAAATTTATATTAAATGTTAACGAATTCCTCTTTTTCAGAAATGCATTTCTTGCTGTGGCCAGTCGGTATTTTATAAGCTGTCTACTTCTGTCATCTTCAGCTTATTTGCTGTGTAAATAGCAAAACTCACATATGTACTTATTTTATTGTCTCACTAGCTGAGTACTCGACATTGCCTGGGTTTGTAGTTACTCCAACCTTCTATTAGTCCGTTTCCTCCTCCTCCCTCTCTTTCCATCTCGTCATCTCCCCTTCTTCTATCCATCTGATCCTCCCTCCTCTCTCTATCTGCTCCTTATGTCTCTGTCCATCTCCTCCTCACCCCTCTAACTGCATCTCTCTCTCTCTGACTCCTCCTCCCCTGTCTCTGTCCATCCTCCTCCTCCTCTTCTCTCTCTCTGACTCCTCCTCCCCTGTCTCTGTCCATCCTCCTCCTCCTCCTCTTCTCTCTCTCTGACTCCTCCTCCCCCTGTCTCTATCCATCCTCCTCCTCCTCTTCTCTCTCTCTGACTCCTCCTCCCCCTGTCTCTGTCCATCCTCCTTCTCCTCCTCTCTCTGTCCATCTCCTCCTGCTCCTCCTTTCTGTCTGCACCTGCTCCTCCCCCTCTGTCAGTCTGCTTCTTTCCCCTCTGACCATCTTCTCCTTCCCCCTCTACCTCCTCCTCACTCACTGTATGTCCATTACCTGCTTCCCCCTCTTTTTGTTCACCTCATCCTTCCCCTCTGCCCATCTCCTCCTCCTCCTTTCCTCTGTCCACCTCATCCTCTTTCTTTGCTCTTCATATCTTCTCCTCACCCCTCAAAGTACACTTTCTCCTACCCCTCTTTTTGTCTATCTCTCTCTCTGTCCATCTCCTGCTCCCCACTCTCACTTACCATTTCCTCCTCCTCCTCCTCTTTCTGTCCATCTTCTCCTGTTCCCTTTCTGTCCATTTCCTCTCTCTGCCCAACTCCTCTCCCCCCTATCTGTGTCCATTTCCTCCTTCCCCTCTCTGTCTGTCCACCTCTTCCTCCCACCTTCTCTCTCGATGTTAGCTCCCCTATCCCAATAGGAGGTTGCTGGTTCTTAGCCCCATAGTATTTATTTTTGGACAGTAAGTAGTATGTGTTCCAAATGTGGCTGAAATCGATCTAGAGGTATAGGAGGAGCTTTTTACCCGCATCTATGCCCAGGTACACACGTCACAAATATTACACATATATTTATCAGATTTCACAGATATTTGTAGAGATAGTACACCCGTATCTCTAGCTAATTTCGGCCTGCAGTGTCCTTTTCAAGCAACTCGATGTTTATGACGTCACTTCTCCTGAACTGTGTCGTATCATAATAAAATTTTGAGAGTACATTCAATGGCTTATGTGGATACTGTCCGTCAAATGTGTTGATAAGATGGTTCAAATTGCTCTGAGCACTAGGGGACTTAACATCTGAGGTCATCAGTCCCTTAGAACTTAGAACTACTTAAACCCGAGGCAGGATTCGAACCTGTGACCGTAGCGGTCGCTCGGTTCCAGACTGAAGCGCCTAGAACCGCTCGGCCACTCCGGCCGGCTGTTGATAAGAGAGTTAATAGCAAAGTATTAATAAATTTAAACGTCGTACATGATGTGGCAGTTCTTCACGCATCTCAGTGTTTATGTTTCCATATTTTCTGAATTATGTGTCTTAAAATGATTTAATTTTGCAGATGTATCCAGAGATGTGCGAGAATACTTTCTGCAAAATTGCGAATACAGGTAGTTGTACAGTAGTAATAAATTAAAACCTGATATGGCAGTTTCATTGCATGAACAGCCAACATGAAATAAGATATAAACTTACTCCCCGTTCATCATTTTGTGGGGGTTGTCAGCAAGGAAAAGCTTCGTTAAGTATTGAAATTATATGTAAAGCTTATTGCAAGTCACTGAGTGCTCTCATTCTCAGATAATGACTGAATGAAGTTTGAGTAGTCGCACATCATGGACTATACTTCTTTTCCACTCCCCACCCATTTGATAGGTAGGTGGTTCTTCCACCAAAGCGATTCTTTCCAGAAAATTAGTGATATGTGTACGAAGTTGGGTTGAAATCGATTCAGTGGTTTAGGAGATGTGGAACATACATACATATGTACATACATACAGGGTGACAATTATCGAACTGTATGAAATGAAATCGTCATAACTTATGAACGGTTTGCGTGAGGACGTTCAAACTGCACGGTTATCCGCGGGACATGATGGGAACTAATATGCGCATTATGGTTTCGTTTAGCGACGTCGTCCACTTTCATTTGGATGGATTTGTCAATAACAGAAATTGGCGCGTTTGGGGGACTGAGAATCATCATTTCGCGATGGAGATGTATGTTCATCTTCAATGGGTGACTGTAGTGTGCAATGTCCAGTCACGGAATAATCGGTGCAGTATTCCTTGATGGCACGGTGACTACCGAACGGTACGTGAAGGTTTCGGAAGATGGTTTCATCCCCATTATCCAAAGTGACCCTGATTTCGACAGATGTGGCTCATACAAGACAGAGCTCGACCCCATCGTAGCAGAAGAGTGTTTGATGTCCTGGAGTAGCGCTTTGGGGACCGCTTTCTGGTTCAGGGGTACCATGACGCCACTGTTGTGGGCCTCGATTGACCGCCATATTCTCGGAATATGAAGACATTGTTGTTGTTGTTGTGGTCTTCAGTCCTGAGACTGGTTTGATGCAGCTCTCCATGCTGCTCTATCCTGTGCAAGCTTCTTCATCTCCCAATACGTACTGCAGACTACATCCTTCTGAATCTGTTTAGTGTATTCATCTCTTGGTCACCCTCTACCATTTTTACTCTCCACGCTGCCCTCCAATACTAAATTGGTGATCCCTTGATGCCTCAGAACATGTCCTACCAACCGATCCCTTCTTCTAGTCAAGTTGTGCCACAAACTCCTCTTCTCCCCAATCCTATTCAATACTTCCTCATTAGTTATGTGATCTAACCATCTAATCTTCAGCATTCTTCTGTAGCACCACATTTCAAAGGCTTCTATTCTCTTCTTGTCCAAAATATTTATCGTCCATCTTTCACTTCCATACATGGCTACACTCCATACAAATACTTTCAGAAACGACTTCCTGACGTTTAAATCTATACTCGATGTTAACAAATTTCTCTTCATCAGAAACGCTTTCCTTGCCATTGCCAGTCTACATTTTATATCCTCTCTACTTCGACCATCATTAGTTACTTTGCTCCCCAAATAGCAAAACTCCTTTACTACTTTAAGTGTCTCATTTCCTAATTTAATTCCCTCAGCATCACCCGACTTAATTCGACTACATTTCATTATCCTCGTTTTGCTTTTGTTGATGTTCATCTTATACCCTCCTTTCAAGACACTGTCCATTGTATTCAACTGCTCTTCCAAGTCCTTTGCTGTCTCTGACAGAATTACAATGTCATCGGCGAACCTCAAAGTTTTTATTTCTTCTCGATGGATTTTAATACCTACTCCGAATTTTTCTTTTGTTTCCTTTACTTCTTGCTCAATATACAGACTGAATAGCATCGGGGAGAGGCTACAAACCTGTCTCACTCCCTTCCCAACCACTGCTTCCCTTTCATGTCCCTCGACTCTTATAACTGCCATCTGGTTTCTGTACAAATTGTAAATAGCTTTTCGCTCCCTGTATTTTACCCCTGCCGCCTTCAGAATTTGAAAGAGATTATTCCAGTCAACATTGTCAAAAGCTTTCTCCAAGTCTACAAATGCTAGAAACGTAGGTTTGCCTTTTCTTAATCTAGCTTCTGAGAAAAGTCGTGGGGTCAGTATTGCCTCACGTGTTCCCATATTTCTGCGGAATCCAAACTGATCTTCCCCGAGGTCGGCTTCTACCAGTTTTTCCATTATTAAACTGACAGTTAGGTAATTTTCACATCTGTCAACGCCTGCTTTCTTTGGGATTGGAATTATTATATTCTTCTTGAAGTCTGAGGGTATTTCGCCTGTCTCATACATCTTGCTCACCAGATGGTAGAGTTTCGTCAGGACTCGCTCTCCCAAGGCTGTCAGTAGTTCTAATGGAATGTTGTCTACTCCGGGGGCCTTGTTTCGACTCAGGTCTTTCAGTGCTCTATCAAATTCTTCACGCAGTATCATATCTCCCATTTCCTCTTCATCTACATCCTCTTCCATTTCCATAATATTGTCCTCAAGAACATCGCCCTTGTATAGTCCCTCTATATACTCCTTCCACCTTTCTGCTTTCCCTTCTTTGCTTAGAACTGGGTTTCCATCTGAGCCCTTGATATTCATACAAGTGGTTCTCTTTTCTCCAAAGGTCTCTTTAATTTCCCTGTAGGCAGTATCTATCTTACCCCTAGTGAGGTAAGCCTCTACATCCTTACATTTGTCCTCTAGCCACGCCTGCTTAGCCATTTTGCACTTCAAATGGTTCAAATGGCTCTGAGCACTATGGGACTAAACATCTGTGGTCATCAGTCCCCTAGAATTAGAACTACTTAAACCTAACTAACCTAAGGACATCACACACATCCATGCCCGAGGCAGGATTCGAACCTGCGACCGTAGCATTCGCGCGGTTCCGGACTGAGCGCCTAGAACCGCTAGACCACCGCGGCCGGCTTTTGCACTTCCTGTCGATCTCATTTTTGAGACGTTTGTATTCCTTTTTGCCTGCTTCATTTACTGCATTTTTATATTTTCTCCTTTCATCAAGTAAATTCAGTATTTCTTCTGTCACCCAAGGATTTCTACTAGCCCTCGTCTTTTCACCAACTTTATCCTCTGCTGCCTTCACCACTTCATTCCTCAAAGCTGTCCATTCTTCTTCTACGGCATTTCTTTCCTCCATTCTTGTCAATTGTTACTTTATGCTTTCCCTGAAACTCTCTACAACCTCTGGTTCTTTCAGTTTATCCAGGTCCCATCTCCTCAAATTCCCACCTTTTTGCAATTTCTTCAGTTTTAATCTACAGTTCATAATCAATAGATTGTGGTCGGAGTCCACATCTGCCCCTGGAAATGTGTTACAATTTAAAACCTGGTTCCTAAATCTCTTACCATTATATAATCTATGTGATATCTTCTAGTATCTCCAGGGTTCTTCCATGTATACAACCTTCTTTCATGATTCTTGAACCAAGTGTTAGCTATGATTAAGTTATGCTCTGCGCAAAATTCTACCAGGCGGCTTCCTCTTTCATTTCTTAGCCCCAATCCATATTCACCTACTATGTTTCCTTCTCTCCCTTTTCCTACTCTCGAATTCCAATCACCCATGACTATTAAATTTTCGTCTCCCTTCACTACCTGAATAATCTCTTTTATCTCATCATACATTTCATCAATTTCTTCGTCATCTGCACAGCTAGTTGGCATATAGACTTGCACTACTGTTGTAGGCGTGGGCTTCGTGTCTATCTTGGCCACAATAATGCGTTCACTATGTTGTTTGTAGTAGGTTACCCGAAATTTTTGAATGTGTTGTTCCCGTCAGTAAATTCCTTCTGTGCTTCAACTTCTGTCTCTCCCCACACAATCAAACTATCGGCAAATACCACGACATTTGGTTCACTGTCTATTTTCTTGATGCATTTTATGATCTTGTCCGTTATTATTACGGAGAAAAGTGGTGATAGGGTACTTCCTTGTTTGTTTATCTACAACTTCTACTGAAAACAGGCTGCCGTTTCAAGAGCTGAAAGACATGAAAGGGAAGCAATAGTTTAGAGGGGAGTGAGGCAGGGTTGTAGCCTATCCTCGACGTTATTATATATCTACAATGAGCAAGATGTGAAGTAAATCAAGGAGAAATTCGGAAGTCGAGTGAAATATGAGGAAGAAGAAATTAAAACTTTGAGGTTTGCCAATGACATTGTATATCAGTAAGAGGCGACAAAGACCCGCCGGCCGCTGTGGTCTCGCGGTTCTAGACGCTTCAGTCCGGAACCGCGCGACTGCTACGGTCGCAGGCTCGAATACTGCCTCGGGCATGGATGTGTGTGATGTCCTTAGGTTAGTTAGGTTTAAGTAGTTCTAAGTTCTAGGGGACTGATGACCACAGCTGTTAAGTTCCATAGTGCTCAGAGCCATTTGACAAAGGCCCAACAAAAGTAATATAAGTATAATGAGATGATTCTGAAGGAATTAGATTAGGAACTGAAATACTGAAAGTAAGAGATAAATTTTGATATTTGGGTAGCGAAATAACTAACATCTGAGGTAGAGAGGAAATAAAATGCAGACTGGAAATAGAGAGAAAATCACTTGTGAGGAAGAGAATTTTGTTATTATCGAAGGAAGATCAAATGGATGTAGGCTGCAGTATCTATTCAGAGAGAAGATACTTGCTCGGGATAGACGAGCTTGGAGAACTGTACTGAACGAGTCTTTGGGCTAAAGATCACAACAGAAACACATTTTAATTTTAAAAAAATAATCTTTCCATTCAAAATTTGATTATGAATATTTATTGTGGGGTATGTGAAGGGTGATTGCTTTTACGAAAGACGGGTGAATACGAAATTCATTGTGATTGCGATAAAGGTGCCGGCCGCTGTGACCGAGCGATTCTACGTGCTTCAATCCGGATCCGCGCTGCTGCTACGGTCGCAGGTTCGAATCCTACCTCGGGCATCGATGTGTGTGATGTCCTTAGCTTAGTTAGGTTTAAGTAGTTTTAAGTTCTAGGGGACTGATGACCTCAGATGTTAAGTCCCATAGTGCTTAGAGCCATTTGAACCATTTTGCGATGAACGTGCATTGGCTAAACAGTACCACTGTAAAAGAACGTTCCATTGAACACCAGCGATACACTCACCTACTATAGCTCAATAAATATGCAGCGGCTGAACATTGTATTTACACCGCCCATTCCACAGCTTACGGGAAAATTAAGATACTGGTCACAGCCTCAGCCTACTGGGATTCGGTGTTCAAGAATGCTGCGGAAATTCAATTAGCAGACAATTCGCTCAACCGAGATGAGGGTTTCCAGTTCGACAACTCATTTCACGTCTGCGCTCTCAAAGGAAATATTTTTCTAGCTCTCCACTACCTGCCATTCATAATAATCAAAAAAGCACATTAGATTCACTGACTCTGCGCTTGCTTTGTTTTACCACAGTGTAATAAATACAGTCACGACACTTTGTGTTGTGAAAGTTGTTACCGTTTGGCACCTGGAGCGTCATTAGTGCTCCGAGCAGTGAGAAAGCAGAGTCACGTGTGTCGTAAGGATAATGTCGGTTTTTAAAATTTCCTTATTAATTAACGTAATAGCTGTTATATTTTTGCGTTCCATGCGTTAGTAAGTTATCAAGAGACATGAATTGTCGTGACATACATATAAAAACAGCCGAACCACACTGATTCAGTGACTTAAGTTACTACTCATTCATGAGGAAATACTTTCGAATGTGTCTATGGCGTCCAATGACTCCTTCTTACATTTCAATCGTCTTTCTAAGACACGAATATATTTGTGAATGCAATTACTTTTGGTTCGAAAGCGAATGTGTTGAATTGTCTTTCCTTTTGTGATTCAGACTTAGCAACAGTTGTGGAATTGGTTTCTCCTGTGTTGGGAAACAATTTTAATACTTTTGACAGTTTAGTATCAATTCTGTGTGGTTTTCCCTTAAGCTACAGTTGTGGTGGGTTATTTGATACGTTAAATAATGTAGGTATTACATTCCATACAGGTTTCCTACGTTCCACATTCACTGATTTGAAAAAAAGTGTACCGAACAAAACTACTTTATTGGATGAAGATACGACGTCTTTCTCTAAAAGGTTAGGCCTTTTGCTATTAAAGGAAAACGACATTATTGATTAGGTGTCTGTACGTTACAGGAGAATCGTAAAAAACTGTCCTGTAATGCACTGTTTCGTATCTCGCAGGGTCCTTCGGAAACTAAGTAATAACAAATGTCCTGTAATTTTTATGACTATGGTACAGATCAAAATAAACGTCAGTTTTCTCACACTTGCGGTATCGTATTCAGAATCTTGCTTGCTGGCCGCTTTGGGCGCTGCTATCGCTGGTGGTAACAAAAACGGTAGTGTCGCGACTGTTACGTTTGGTTTTACTCTTAGAGGCGCAAAGCTTCATTTACGACTGACGCTCTTGTTGCCAACAGTGTTATATTTGACGCATGCGCGTTTACCCCACGGTGTAAAATGTTTTAAAAATCTTGCAAGCGACTGACCTTTTGAATGTCTGGATGGTTGTCAGCCGAAATATCTGCACAATAGTTAATAATATCCCGGACGGACTCGCTGAAAATGACGAAATATTTCTACTTCATTTTGCAATAGCCATCACTTTTCTTTTCGTCGTTAAGGACTGACAACTCACGGTGAAATCATTTTGTTTCTTTATCCAAATATCTTTTCCGAACGTCTTGCATTCATTGTGGATTTTTCATAGAGATGTTAAGAATTTCAAGTACACTGTCGATTAACCTGCTAATGCGAGAGGTAGCAAGATAAGATGGTAATTCTTATGAGATGACATTTTTGTGAATAACATTGGAAACTTGTGTAGAAGGTATCCGGTTAGCTTGTCGGTTCCCGGAAATGCGTTACATTTAAGCAGGAGATGTGACGCACTGACGCTGGGTAGACACGAGGACGAAGTGATGTAGGTCCAGCAGTAGTTAAGTTGAGTTCTGAATTAGCTTCAGTATTCAGTGTGTGTCACGATACAAGATAAAGCCCCACAGAGCATTACTAGGGTTCGTGACGTGGGGAGTGGTCTCCTCTTGCTTACTTCCGACCTTTGAGCTAACGTACTCACCCAGTTATACAGGAATCTACGGATTAACGTGAACTCTGAACCACGGTTCAAGTATGCATACTGTATCGGTTCAAGTATGCATACTGTATCATGATAAACTGTAGCTTCCCTTGTGGAGAAGGAGATTAGTGTGTAATGTCCCGTCGACAACAAGGCCATTAGAATCGGGATAGAGAAGGCTCGGGAAGGAAATCATCCGTGCCCTTTCAAAGGAACCATTCCGACGTTTGCCTGAGGCGATTTAGGGAAATCACGGAAAACCGAAATCAGGATGCTCGGACGCGGGTTTGAACCGTCATCCTCCCGAATGCGAGTCCAGTGTGCTAACCTTTACGTCACCTCGATCTATTTCCTCCCTTGCAACTGGGTGAGTGAGTCAGTTCATAGGTCCGAGGCAGCTACCTCCAACAGGACCATGTCTAGCAAAGCTGTGCGGTGTTCAAGCCATCCTACTGGTCGAAACCCACAAAATAAGGCAGTAATGCGGGTATTTCTTGCCGTAAATTGTGTGAAGTTCTTATATATATCATATAACATAACATCTGAAAACTATTAAGGTTCACTGTAGGAATGTTGGGTAGCAGATCCTCGGAGCTCGAGGTAATAAATAATGAAGCCAAATCATTATCCTCCTACATCTACATCTACAGCATTAGTATGCAATTCACAATTAAGTGCCTGGCAGACGGATCTTCGAACCACCTTCAGGCTATTGTTCTACCGTACCACTCTCGTAACAGCGCGCGGGAAAAAGGAACACTTAAATCTTTCTCTGTGAGCTCTGATTTCTCTTCTTTTATTATGATGATCATTCCTTCCTATGTACACTCCTGGAAATGGAAAAAAGAACACAATGACACCGGTGTGTCAGACCCACCATACTTGCTCCGGACACTGCGAGAGGGCTGTACAAGCAATGATCACACGCACGGCACAGCGGACACACCAGGAACCGCGGTGTTGGCCGTCGAATGGCGCTAGCTGCGCAGCATTTGTGCACCGCCGCCGTCAGTGTCAGCCAGTTTGCCGTGGCATACGGAGCTCCATCGCAGTCTTTAACACTGGTAGCATGCCGCGACAGCGTGGACGTGAACCGTATGTGCAGTTGACGGACTTTGAGCGAGGGCGTATAGTGGGCATGCGGGAGGCCGGGTGGACGTACCGCCGAATTGCTCAACACGTGGGGCGTGAGGTCTCCACAGTACATAGATGTTGTCGCCAGTGGTCGGCGGAAGGTGCACGTGCCCGTCGACCTGGGACCGGACCGCAGCGACGCACGGATGCACGCCAAGACCGTAGGATCCTACGCAGTGCCGTAGGGGACCGCACCGCCACTTCCCAGCAAATTAGGGACACTATTGCTCCTGGGGTATCGGCGAGGACCATTCGCAACCGTCTCCATGAAGCTGGGCTACGGACCCGCACACCGTTAGGCCGTCTTCCGCTCACGACCCAACATCGTGCAGCCCGCCTCCAGTGGTGTCGCGACAGGCGTGAATGGAGGGACGAATGGAGACGTGTCGTCTTCAGCGATGAGAGTCGCTTCTGCCTTGGTGCCAATGATGGTCGTATGCGTGTTTGGCGCCGTGCAGGTGAGCGCCACAATCAGGACTGCATACGAGCGAGGCACACAGGGCCAACACCCGGCATCATGGTGTGGGGAGCGATCTCCTACACTGGCCGTACACCACTGGTGATCGTCGAGGGGACACTGAATAGTGCACGGTACATCCAAACCGTCATCGAACCCATCGTTCTACCATTCCTAGACCGGCAAGGGAACTTGCTGTTCCAACAGGACAATGCACGTCCGCATGTATTGTGTGCCACCCAACGTGCTCTAGAAGGTGTAAGTCAATTACCCTGGCCAGCAAGATCTCCGGATCTGTCCCCCATTGAGCATGTTTGGGACTGGATGAAGCGTCGTCTCACGCGGTCTGCACGTCCAGCACGAACGCTGGTCGAACTGAGGCGCCAGGTGGAAATGGCATGGCAAGCCGTTCCACAGGACTACATCCAGCATCTCTACGATCGTCTCCATGGGAGAATAGCAGCCTGCATTGCTGCGAAAGGTGGATATAAACTGTACTAGTGCCGACATTGTGCATGCTCTGTTGCCTGTGTCTATGTGCCTGTGGTTCTGTCAGTGTGATCATTTGATGTATCTGACCCCAGGAATGTGTCAATAAAGTTTCCCCTTCCTGGGACAATGAATTCACGGTGTTCTTATTTCAATTTCCAGGAGTGTATGTCGGTACAAACAGGATATTTTCACACTCTGAGGAGAAAGTTGGTGATTGAAATTTCATGAGAAGATCCTGCCGAAACGAAAAACGCCTTTGTTTAATGATTGCTACCGCTATTTCCACCCCTATTTCACGATAGCACAAAACGAACTGCCCTTCTTTGAACTTTTTCTACGTCCTCCGTCGATCCTGTCTGTTGTGGATCCCACACCGTACATCACTACTCCAGGAAAGGACGTACACGCGTAGTGTGGTCAGTCTCTTTAATAGATCTGTTGCATTTTCTGTGTTCTGCCAATACATCGTAGTCATGGTTTCCGTTACCCACAACATTATTTATGCGATATCTGAAGTATTTTTCAAATGCTGTTAGGTGAAGTACAACATTCCATGTCGAAGTCATAATTGTAACATATTAAACAACGGCGAAGGAAGAAAGGTAGGTTGAAGTTTAACGTCCCACATTCATTAGCTCCAGGGCTTTGTTCTGGAGTGGTAACAGTTCGTTAATGTCCATGCCGCTCGAAGTGAAATAAAACAGCTTGCCATTGCCTACACTTTTAACATTCCTAGTGTTTCACCAATAATAAGACCACAATACCTAAAATGCCTTATTATTAAAACAATAATCTGTTTCATCGCTGTGACATAACATCCAAGAAATTGCTATTCAAATAAATAAACCATTTGAGAATTATTTGTTCGGTAATTTGGAAAGTACTTGCGTCATGTAATTTATTTAAATGCTATTGTGGAAACAGAGTCGAATTATTTTGATAACGTCATACTTTGCAAAACGTAAAAAATGTTCAAATGTATGTGAAATCTTATGGGACTTAACAGCTAAGGTCATCAGTCCCTAAACTTACACATGACTTAACCTAAATTATCCAAGGACAAACACACACACCCATGCCCGAGGGAGGACTCGAACATCCGCTGGGACCACAGTCCATGATTGCAGCGCCTTAAACCGCTCGCTAATCCCGCGCGGCTTGCAAGATATAAATTCTAAGTGTACAGTCGCTATTACTGGTGATTCACTAAGCACTAACGACTGTTAACGCAGGTGTGCCGACTACTGCAGTGCGACAGTGTTGTAAGGTTTTCATACGTTTGCTGCTATTGTAAATAATTTATCTTTGCTATTCTGGGACAAAGATGAATGAGCGCACTGCAGGAGCAGTGAGTAAGATCCTAGACTCTGTGTTTAGTTTTATTTGTGGTTCACTTGCTAGTCAGTCAGTTGTGCAGCCCTGGGGCACTCTTATTTGAGGCGCAGTAGCGAGTAGTTGAGTTTTTTCTGAGAATGAGAGCTGTCATTTGTGAATCTGGGAGAAACTATCTGGAATACTTTACTATACAGATGAATTTTTTTTAAATTGGTGGTAATTTCTACGGGACCAAACTGCTGAGATCATCGGTCATTAGGCTTAAGCACTACTTAATCTAATTTAAACTAACTTACGCTAAGGACAACATACACACCCATGCCCGAGAGAGGGGGGAGCCGCGCGAACCGTAACAAGGCGCCGCAGACCGCACAGTTACCCTGCGCGGCTATAGAGATGAAAACCTGTTTACAAAGCTATTTCATTCTTTGTATTAATGGAGAAGATTTTTGGACGACTTTTTGAAGGTAATCCATGCATGCGCAAGAATAAGATGTTTGTTTGACAGAACTAATAGTTGGAGGAAATCTCTGTCCCTGAGATAACTAATAATATTTGTGATTAGTATTGATTTGAACTTTTTTTACTATATCGCGAATTACGCAGTTTGTTGGGATGTCTGTAATTTTTGAAAAAATAGAGTAGATTATTTTTCTTTAGCTGCTGCATCCGCTGATTTGTATTTCTCTTCGAGAACGTCAGTACACCAGACACAAAATAGCATGCTGAGTGAGAAGTAAATCACTTTTATTTCAAGGCATATTTCATCTAACATTTTTACTAGGAAACAGAACGTAGGCAAAATTATCAGGTGTTGTGCTAAGCCGGCAGATTAACTTTCAGTATCCGCAGCTCGTGGTCGTGCGGTAGCGTTCTCGCTTCCCGCGCTCGGGTTCGATTCCCGGCGGGGTCAGGGATATTCTCTGCCTCGTGATGACTGGGTGTTGTGTGCTGTCCTTAGGTTAGTTATGTTTAAGTAGTTCTAAGTTCTAGGGGACTGATGACCATAGATGTTAAGTCCCATAGTGCTCAGAACCATTTTTAACTTTCAGTGCTGCGCAGGATTAGCCGAGCGGTCTAAGCCGCTGCAGTCATGGACTGTGCGGCTGGTCCCGGCGGATGTTCGAGTCCTCCCTCGGGCATGGGTGTGTGTGTTCGTCCTTAGGATAATTTAGGGTAAGTAGTGTGTAAGCTTAGGGACTGATGACCTTAGCAGTTAAGTCCCATACGATTTCACACATTTAACTTTCAGTGAGCAGTGTTGGTAATTTCGTACAGTTGTTTTTTTCTGACTACAGCAGTAATTTATTTTTGTGGTTATTCCAAATCAAACATTGCCCTTCGTGTCACGTAACTTTCATAATGTACTTTGGTGTTGAGTTTCAGTTATATAGTTTTCTTTGAACACATGATCAGTTTATTTTGGCATTTAATTAGATTAATTTCTATCATTTCTAGTTCAGCATTTCCTTTACGTTTAAAGTTTTTTCACGACACTGTTCAAATGCGTAACACAGGCCCAACCAACATTTAGTATTACTCAGCAGTTGAACACGACATCGAAAGTACACGTTACACGAGGAGAAAGTTTTGGAAGCAAAATATTCACTATTTTTTATAGAAAGCTTACAGTGTAACTCGAGCGAATTTTGTTTTCTTTCCCAATATTTTCTACCTAAAGGGATTGCGAAATTTTTTGTTAGGGGATTATCCCTTTCTGCCTTGCCTTACAAAACTTGAGATGGTTTGGCTGTTCTGCCAGTAGTCTCAAGATTCGTATCGGATTTGTTGTTGGCTGCAGGTACGGTCAGCCTATGGTTGAGCGTATTTCTCTATAGGGAATTTCATTTGTTGCTGGACGTACCGGACACCTATCCACGTGGTTTAGCCCACAAGCAAGCACTGAAAAGTATCCTGTGCTAAACACGGCATTCTCTGCCATTTTCGAGATAAACTGTCATGTTACTTTATTTGCTGAAAGTTAACTGAGGAATCTGGAAAGTGATATCTGTTAAAATATAAATGCTTGCTGTAAAATGTTTATTGGTCAGGACGGAAGGCGTATGATGTGACCCACGACGGAAAGTCATTAGGAACGGAGTAAAATCGGAGATAGTTAAAATGCTACGAAGGATGTCGGCCGTATCGTTTTCAAGGCATTCGCATAATTAGCTGAGTGACAAGCGACGTAAAATGGACATCAAGAATCTGAACGCTGCTTCGACTGAACAAGGCACAAGTGGTTGCGTATGTTTCGTTATGAATGTGTATCATGCTAACATAATAATCTTCTATTTCGACGCCACCGCATGCCCAAACATTGGGTCCTCATTGCATGGGAAATGCTATTCATGTTGAGCGCTGAAGGCCATGAGCGCAAAACGAAACAAGTGAGCATTCAAAATGGCATTGTTTTTATTTATGCATTTATTTCAACTGGGAGGATTAGAGCCTCCACCCCCTGTCTCACGTCTAACCAGACATTGTCGCGTATCGTTACCACATGTGTAGTGAATGAGCAGTAACTAATAATAATAATAATAATAATAACAATGACGTGAAAGCTTTTCGAAGTGTAGCAAACAAAGAACTGATACCGGAAAGTTTCACTCCAATGCAGGACTGACAGCCTGCACAATATAGCATTGCACGGGAAGAAAACTAAAGGACTGATTTCTTCTGCACATGAACAAGCCATCAGAACTAACACCATCAAATCCAGAATCGAGAAAGCAGCTGAAAACTCAAAGTACAAACTGTGCAAAGAAGCCAAGGACCCAACTGACAGTATCTTGAGCTGCTGCAAAAAGTTCACTCAGACTGATTACAAGCAGAGACTCAACGCTTTAACAGGAATGATGCATTCAAACCTATGTGAAAATTACCAGCTAGCGGTAGTAAGGAAATTGGTTGTGAGGGGCACAAACGAAAAAAATTTGTCGAAAACGAACATGCCAAATTACTGTGAGACTTCAGACTGAAGACACATAGTGTTATATCCTAGCCAGTAATGCCAACCGAGCCCGCTGCCAAAAGGTTGGCAGCATCAAAGTCCGGACGCCGTCCGCATAAGCAGCGCCAGCGATACAGGAAATCGCCGCAAGTCTGCGCGCGCCACCGCTGGCTTCTGGCTTCTTAAGCGCGGGAGTCGCGAGCGCTAGGACAGTTCTGTATTCGCCGCTCAGTTGTATACTCGCCACCGATTTGTGTACTTGCTAGTCAGTTGTGTGTTCATCGCAGCAGAGTTGTTGTTTGTCGTCAGCCGACGCTGACCTAGCCGCTCCGACTCGAACTAGACAGATTTCTGTAGACACGGAGTTCACTACTGTGTTTCTGTATCTTCGTTAATAAAAATAAGTACCGACTTTTATTTAATCAGAGTGTTTGGGTTTTCATCTTTCTGTTTACTGTTCCAGCGGACCGGTCGGCCCGCTATTAAAAGTGTGGCGGTGACTTCGTAAGCCGTTTCTACAGCGAAGTGTTTGTCGCTACGAACGCCGCCACAAAACATAGAATGCTGGAAGACGTTACTCCAAACTTCACAGATGTGGAGAAAAACAAAGTGTGGCTCACTGATATTACCATGATAGCCAATCGACGAGAAACGAGTAGAAACACTTAACAGATACGAGGACCTCAAAATTGAGCTACAGCAACTGTGGCGCAAATTGAAAAACTTGGTCCCAGTGGTTATCGACACACTGTCAGGAGGGTCGAAAGGTCTTATTGGACACTTCAAAACCACTGGAACTGACAAAATATCTACCCAACAACTACAAAAAGTCACTTAATTGGGATCGGTACGAATGAGGGGCCAATACGACACGCTGTCATAGACATTTGGGAAATGTCCGAATATCTTCTGGTAAACCTTCCGGGATGCAAGGTCGTGGTCCATGAAACTCTTCAGCTCCTAACGTTTCATCCAGAGCTGCGCTGGACATCTTCAGAGGGGTGTTTCTCCTCCGGTTGGTCAGTCGACAAGACTCACCGGAGGAGAAACACCCCTCTGAAGATGTCCAGCGCAGCTCTGGACGAAACGTTAGGAGCTGAAGAGTTTCATGGACCACGACCTTACATCCCGGAAGGTTTACCAGAAGATATGTCATCCTGTCGTGAAAGCCTTCATACAATGTCCGAATAGCTATGAAACACGAGGTCCAGCATATTGATCTCATTTTCTGTGTTTACTGTTATAATAGTAATAACAGTAATGAGCAAAACTATGTGGACACTTATTAGTGGAAATGAACGTGGAGTGTGTCCAGCCTTCCGCTTTCTGACGGCTTGAACTCTACTGGTGACATTTTCAGTGAGGTGTCTGAATGTCTTTCGAGAAATGGCATTATTATCCATAGACCATTGTCGCACGGACGCTGCTTCACGACAAGGTGCGCTGTCATCTGACACAAACAGTCAAAGTCTCCAACATGTTCCTCTACTGTACCCAACACACAATGCTTTGAAATGTGTTCATATTCTTCCGTATTTAACGTTTTCTTAAGCGCAAAAAGCGGACCACACCCCTGCCTCGAAAAACACCGCATTCCGTAACATCAACTGCTCCGTACTTCAATGTTCGCACTACAAATGATGGCAGGTATGGTTCTCCAGGCATTAGCCATGCCCAGACCCGTCCATCGAATGGCCACAGGGTATAAGACTGATTCACGACTCGAAATCACTCGTTTCCAGTCATCCAACGTCCAGGGGCGTTATTCTTGACACGACATCATGCAGCACAACAGAAATGTGCTGGCACTACACATGTTGACAGGTAACGTTTTCCAGGCATTCGACAAACGCAAATCCCTCTATCGCACTGCCACAGGGTATAGCGTAATTCATCACTGCAGGTCACTCATTTCCAGTTATCCACTATCCAGTGGCGTCACTCTGTGGACCACCTCAAGCCTCGCTTAGCACTGACTACAGAAATCTGTGACTTATGAGGAGCTGCTCGATCACTCTCCCCATAATTTTCGTCCCTGCGACTGTTATTATTCTAGGTAGACTGCTGGTACCACTTGCAAGTGGGCTGCTTCTGTGTTGGCAGCGCTGTGTAGCGCTTTGCACTGGATCTCTGACTGCGCTTTCTATGTAAGAGACTCTGAGTCTGGTTGGTCTCGTTGTTAGAAGTTAGTCGCCAGCAGTTATGGAAGTTGATCACCAGTACTGTTGGGCAGTTGGAAGTTAGTCGCCAGCAGTGATGGAAATACTGTTGGGCAGTTGGAGGTGAACAGCCAGCAGTGATGGATGTTAGATTTGAGAAGTTAGCATTGATGGAGGGTAGAGGTCTGAAGTATTAGCGTAGGCTAACGCTCTGTACATGTTCGACTTGGAGATTGAATATTATTCATGACTATATACCTTTGTACTAGATGTCAATGATGATTTATATTCGTGTTTGAACTGAATGTCACATTATTAAGGTAAAAAATACATTATTTGGTTTGCAACAAAATCTTTCCTACGCTAACCACATGACTAATAGCAGTTAGTGGCTTTAGTAGTTAGAATCTTTTATTTAGCTGGCACTATTGACCCTCACTGTGTTGCAGTAGTTCGCGTAATGAAGATTTTTGTGAGGTAAGTGCTTAATGAAATGTATAGGTTATTATTAAGATTTCTTTCTAGTCAGGGCCATCTATTGAATTAATTATTTGAAGTCAGGTTGTAATTTTTTTGAGCAGTCAGATTGCGTTGCGCTAGAATATTGTGGGTTAATGTTGACATGATAAGAAAAAGTAAAGAGAAAGTAGGCTCAGTACGTTCAGTTTTACTCAGCTGTTTCAGAATCAAATAACGTAGAAGTTTCATCTTCTCAGTCATTCAGCAATTTAAGTACAGACACATTCATTTAAATGAAGAAGTTTCACGCTTTGGAGTTCACGAGTAGATACTTCCCCTGATTTCACTCGATCCTCCGCAACGGTCGACGATCCAACTCCGCAGGTACATGAGATCTATCTGGTCTTAATTTAGCTGCGGATGTTACTAAGCGTGCCAACTTCACAATAACTACCAACAGTCGATCTGAGTAGGATTGAAATGTCCGTGTGGATTTGTTACTCAGGTGCCATCCAATTACCAGACCATGCTGGACGTTACTGATCTCTCCTGACCGACCCATTCTGGTGTTCTGCTTCTTTACTAGCAACATTTTATATTTACGGGTCCGCCTCTCGTGACATTTAGTGGTCTATTTTGAGTTAAATAGGGGTGTCCGTATACTGCTGCTCGGACAGTGTATCTTGTATTTGGCAAATGTTAATATAGGTAAACACTACACCGAGGTGACAAAAAGCCATGGGATAACGATACGTACATTTACAGATGGCGGCAGTATCTCATGCACAAGGGCAGTGTATTGGCGGACCTATCATTTCTAATCTGCTTACCATCGTGAATACGGACGCACGGCGTGGATTAACAGACTTTGAACGCAGAGTGGTAGTTGGAGCTAGACGGATGGGACATTCCGTCTCGGAAATCGTAAGGGACTTCAATATTCCGCGATCCAGAGTGTCAAGAGTGTACCGACACTACCAAATTTCAAGCATTACTTATCACCACGAACAATGCAGTGGCCGATGGCCTACACTTAGAGATCGAGAGCAGTGACGTTTGTGTAGAGTTGTCAATAATAACAGACAAGCAACTCCACGTCAAATAACGCGAGAAATCAATATGGGACGTACGATGAACCTTTCCGTTAGTACAGTGAGGCGAAATTTGGCGTTAACGGGCTATGGCAGGCAGACGACCGACTCGAGTGCCCTTGGTAACAGCTCAACATCTGCAGCGACTCTCCTGGGCTCGTGACCATATCGGTTGGACCCTAGACGACTGGAAAACCGCGGCCTGGTCAAATAAGTCCCAATTTCAGTTGGTAAGAGCTGATAGTAGGGTTCGATATGGCGCAGACCCCACGAAGCCATGGACCTAGGGTGTCAGCAAAGCACTGTGCAAGCTGGTTGTGGCTCCATAATGATGTGGGCTGTGTTTACATGGAATGGAATGGATCCTCTGGTCCAACTGAACTGGTAATTGGCTGGAAATGGTTCTGCTCGGTTACTTGGAACCCATTTGCAGCCATTCATGGGCTTCATGTTCCCAAATAACGATGGAGTTGTCACTGGGCCACAGTTGTTCGCGATTGGTTTCAAGAACATTCTCGACGATTCGAGCGAATGATTTAGCCATCCAGATCTTCCAACATGAATGCCGTCGAAGAGTTATAGGACATAATCAAGAGGTCAGTTCGTGCGCGGCAACGCTTTCGCAATTATGGACGGCTATAGAGGCAGCATGACTCAATATTTGTGCAGGAGACTTCCAACGACTTGTTAAGTCCATGGCACATCGAGTTACTCCACTACACCGGGCAGAAGGAGTTCCGGCAGTATGTTAAGAGGTATCCTATGACGTTTGTCACCTTAGTGTATAAATTAATTTCCTCATTGTGTCGAGTGGGAGTAAAGACATCTAACAGAAATTTATGGCAGCAAAAGAAGATATCGCTGAATAGATGAAGAAACCGGGCGCGTGAAAATCGCGTCGCCTATCCGGTCGCATCCGCCCACGGGACGAGAAAGGGCTCGTGGACGAGGAGCTGGCCGAGCTTAGAGACGTCACAATGTGGAAATTAACGTTCCACAGCGCGCCATAGCGTTAAAGACAAGGTAGGGTTTCGCTTCGGGGAGAGGTGCATGGTCAATGAGATGCAAAGTCGCGTTTACGTCGTAGGCAGATTTTGGGAGATCCTGTAATGGATTCCGTCGATGTCATTTGAAGCGCGTACTCGGTATGTTTCGTATTATAACTTACCCCCAATGGGTATATGTTGTTTCAGAGCACCAGCTCATTGACAGTCCCTCAACAATGCGTCGTTATGAGTACGATGTATTGTAATAAAATGGCGTATGGTTAAAGAATTTACGTATTTGGTTGTCCCCGTTTTATAATATGCGTGTTGTGTAAGTATGATGTTTCAAGGCAACCGCACATTGACGATTTATCAGCTTCGTGGTGCTCTTGATACGATGTTTTATAATTAAACGTCAATTAATAACACATCGGCGATTAAAGGCTACAGGAGATCATAATACAAAAGAATTTTTTCGTATGTTACACAAGCTCATGTAGTGTAGTGTTTGGGTACATGGAATTACGAAGTCAAGTGTTGTTGATTCGTGTCTTGTTATATTCAAACATTTTTTTGTTCACATTCGCATTTTCTAAAAGATTATGGGTCTTCCATGTTAATTCAATATAATAGGTAGGTATTCAAGTATTCGAAGTTATGGAAATATATGAGCAGTCGACCTCGGGAGTGAGTTTGTTCGATTTTGTGAAGATGCCAAGGAAGAAGGTCCAACGAACTGCAAGACTGCTTTCTTTGTTACTTCTTGATTCGATCCCAATTCAGTATTTATTTATTCGTCCAATAAACGTTCTATGTATTGCGATACATAACAGATTTATAAATAATGTTTATGACTGTGCGCACACACACACACACACACACACACACACACACACACACACACACACACATGATATGTAACCGTAATACTGCAGTAAATAAATGACTCTTTTGTCACTGTCCATAAAAGAGCTTGCACTACTTGTTGTCGAAAATTTTACACTTTTCTGTTGCAAGTCTTGTATTTCACAGGTTATAAGAAGTCTGCTACTGAATAGGAATACCGACCTAGTAAGAATGACATTAGGATTTTACTAAAAAGAGATAAAGATTAAATAATTTTTATCTTATGCATGACTACCGTAAATTTGTATCGCACTATTTGTAATGGAAATTTCATAAACTGAAACCCCTGCAGACTGGACATCGGAGCAGTACTTTTTAATTATAACATAGTCATTGATATTGAAGTTTTTATTTATGTATACTTTGACAGAACAACATTACTAGCACATTAACAAGGGGGAAATATGTGTTTTAATAGAGCTAACGTAAGAATGTTACGGCGTGCATTTTCGTAAGCAAAGGGTCGAATGTGGTCACGTACAACAATTACTTACGATTTCTTATATCCAGAGGTGTTTCTGTTTTCTTTCTCCCTAACATTTTTTCGTTCTTTCAGTACGTTGGTTCACCTGTATCTTGCTGAATATTCTTCAGCGCTTGCTTCTTTTTTATTTCTCTGGAAAATCCTCGAAATGGTTGTGTTCTGAATTTTTATGTCTTATTGGTAGCTTCCTCAGTAACATTCATTTCTTCTGGATTTTTTTTATGGTAATCAACTCAGTTGTTTTAGTTCTTTTTGGTACTGAGATATTGGAATATTTATTTAGTTATCCTCCCTCCATCCATTTTATATATCAAAGGAACGTGGATCTTTTTTTGAGTTGTTTTTGTTGCGTTAACAATTCACGGGCTGCGTCTAGAATGTGTACACACCAACTGACGTGTGGTCCGTTACTGAGATACAGTAGCCACAGGGCAAAGGTTACCTGGACCATCTCCAGGTAATTGACGTGACACGGACTCTAGATGTGGACAGGAGATAACTGTGGAAATAATTTACCCACCGTGTTTCAATAACGAATCACTGTACTGTGATGTTAGTACCACATCTCCCAACAGTTTAGTTGTGTTCTTCTTGAACTAACATGGCGACCATTGTTGTAATCTCTCCAAATAGGATTACGTTGGGTACACGAACAGTGGGCGGGAGTGTTGTGCGTAGAGTATGGTCTACCTTGGAACACATCAACTGTACTTCAGTATAGGGACTGATTTCAGACACACGTGGAAAGTGTGCACTAAGCTCGACATAAGAAGTTTCCTTCATTTCTACAGTTTTTGTTCTTGTTAGACATGAGCTTGTGTTTTGTACAGCATTTGTATAATTTCATATTCTACACATTCAAGTGCTGTGTAATATACACTCTTGTTCAGAGAAAAACAGAACACCTTGAACGACTAGAGATAGGACGTTCCTATACACACGACATGTGCATAGTATGTTCTGCAGAAATGGCGGCCGGCCGGAGTGGCCGAGCGGTTCTAGGCGCTACAGTCTGGAACCGCGCGACCGCTACGGTCGCAGGTTCGAATCCTGCCTCGGGCATGGATGTGTGTGATGTCCTTAGGTTAGTTAGGTTTAAGTAGTTCTAAGTTCTAGGGGACTGATGACCTCAGAAGTTAAGTCCCATAGTGCTCAGAGCCATTTGAACCAGAAATGATGAGCATTTGAACCACGTCGGTTCAAGGTCAACATCGATACTGCGACGCAACACCACCTACCGATAAAATGTGCCTGCGGCTCTCGTTGTCGTTATAAACCGAAGATAATGGATCAGTCTGACTTGCCAGACGCGCGGGATGTCTCGCAGACGTACGCGCGAACCGTACCGTCAAATCAGCGAGTCTGAAAGAGGGCGCACTCCCGGGCCCGGGTTCCCGGTTCGATTCCCGGCGGGGTCAGGGATTTTCTCTGCCTCGTGAGGACTGGGTGTTTTGTGATGTCCTTAGGTTAGTTAAGTTTAAGTAGTTCTACGTTCTAGGGGACTGATGACCATAGATGTTAAGTCCCATAGTGCTCAGAGCCATTTGAACCATATTTTTTGGGGGCACATTATTGGCATGGGAGAATGTGATGCATCCATCCGGTAAATTGCTGCTCATGTGGGACGAAGTATTTCGGCAGTGCAACATGTGTGTGCAGAATGGTTCACGGAAGGCAGTAGAACACCAAGAGATAGGTCAGGTCGCACCATCCAGACCACCGTCCGAGACGATCAATACCACATTCGAATGACATTTTAGGACAGATCTGCGTCCACTTCGGGTGTGGTGCAACAGCGGAACAGTGTAACACATCGTACACTATCAGGGTGACAGTCCGTCTCCGTTTATTATGGTATGGGTTATGTGTGCGTCGTACACTTCTCCGCCTACCTTTGACGAATATGCAGAAACATGCTAGCCAACAGTGGTGTATGGAACGACGTCACTGTGGACAGGAATGGGATTAGGTAGTGTTTTCGGACGACTCCAGGTTCTATTTGTTCGAAAATGATGGCCGCATTTTGGTTCGTCGCAGACAGGGGAAGTGGCATCACAGTGATTCTACATCTACATCATAGACACTCCGCTAGCCACCAAGCGGCGTGTGGCGGAGGGCACAATTCGCGCCAAAGTCATGTTCCACCCCCCCCACCCCCCCCCCACCCCCCCCCCCCCCACCCCACTGTTCCACTCGCGGATCGCACGAGGGGAAAAACGACTGTCTGAACGCCTCAGTACGAGCTCTTATTTCCTTTATCTTTGAATGATGATCATTACGCGATTTGAAAGTTGGTGGTAATAATATATGCTCTACATCCTCGGTGAAGATAGCGCGTCGTCTATCTGCAAGTGTGTGCCACTTCAAACTTTCTATGAGATTTGTAACGCTCTCGCGATGGCTAAATGTACCAGTCACGAATCTTGCCGCTCTTCTTTGGACCTTCTCAATTTCTTGAATCAGACCCAACTGGTAAGGGTCCCATACAGACGAACAATACTCTAAGACTGGACGAACTAACGTATTATAAGCTATTTCCTTTGTTGAAGGACTGCATCGCTTCAGGATTCTACCAATAAACCGCAATCTAGAGTTCGCCTTACGCGTTACTTGTGTAATCTGATCATTCCATTTGAGATCATTTCGAATAGTCACACACAGATACTTGACTGATGTTACCGCTTCCAAAGACTGATCATTTTTTTGTACTAATGCATTAATGGGGATTTTCGCCTTGTTATACGCAGTAGGTTACACTTACTAATATTGAGAGATAACTGCCAGTCATTACACCACGTATTTATTTTCTGCAAATCCTCATTGATTTGTTCACAACTTTCGTGTGATACTACTTTCCTGTAGACTACAGCGTCATCGGCAAACAGTCTAAGGCCGCTGTCAATACCATCAACCAGATCGTTTATGTAAATCGTAAAAAGCAGAGGGCCTATTACGCTGCCCTGGGGCACACCTGAAGTTACTCTTGTTTCTGTTGAAGTTACCCCGTTCAGGACGTCATACTGCTCCCTGTCTGTTAGAAAACTTTCTATCCAACCGCATATGTCACTGGATAGACCGTAAGCGAGCACTTTTTGTAGCAAGAGACAGTGCGGAACTGAGTCGAACGCCTTTCGAAAGTCTAGAAATATGGCATCAACCTGGGAGCCGGTATCTAGAGCCTGTTGTGTATCATGCACAAAGAGGGCCAGCTGTGTCTCGCATGACCGCTGTTTTCCAAAACCGTGCTGGTTTCTGCAGATGGGCTTCTCAGAGACTAGAATGGTCATTATGTCCGAACACAAAATATGTTCCATGATTCTACAACAAATCGATGTCAGTGAAATTGGCCCGGTAATTGTGTGCATCCGATTTTCTACCCTTTTTATAGATTGCTATGACCTGGGCCTTCTTCCAGTCCCGTGGCTCTTTCCGCCGTTCCAATGATCTCTGATAGATGACGGATAAGAATGGTGCTATATTTGTAGCATAGTCAAAATAAAATCTTACGGGGATACCGTCTGGGCCAGATGCCTTCCTGGCGTCTAAGGATCTTAACTGTTTTACAATCCCAGATACACTAAACACTATTTCAGCCATCCTTTCGTTTGTTCGATAATTGAAAGAGGGAATGGTGCTGTTGTCCTCTACCGTAAACGAGTTTTTGAAAGCTAGGTTTAGAATTTCGGCCTTCTGTTTATCATCATCAGTTACATTACCCGTACTGTCAGCAAGAGAAGGTGTGCTCCCTGCCGCCGTTGGATAAGCAGCTGCAGCAGCAAGTCGTATACTCCTAGCTCACTCATTTGTTACATAGTTTAATTCTTAATTTCTTTGCGTGTTTTTGGTACTTGAATTGTTTAATTCATAAATTTCGGGCGTATTATAGTATTTGAGAGTTGTAGCATCGCGTTTTAGTACCTGAATAGTGTAAATTCGCGTAGTCGTCTGTCATCTGTTTTTGTTTTGAACGGCCAGTGTCGGTTGGTCAGTCAGTGTGCTCCCTGCCGCCGTTGGATAAGCAGCTGCAGCAGCAAGTCGTATACTCCTAGCTCACTCATTTGTTACATAGTTTAATTCTTAATTTCTTTGCGTGTTTTTGGTACTTGCATTGTTTAATTCATAAATTTCGGGCGTATTATAGTATTTGAGAGTTGTAGCATCGCGTTTTAGTACTCGAATAGTGTTAAATCGCGTAGTCTCCTTCCGCCGCCGAGCAGTGTGTCAGCAGTGCACAAGTGGCAGCATTACTGCATTTACTAGGCAATCTTGTATTTTAATAACCGTTTCAATTTTGTGTCGTTTTGTTTGCGCTCTCTGTAGATTAGTTCAGACGTTCTTTGCACAACAGTTTTTGGCATGGATAGGGACTGCAACTGCTGTGTTCGGATGCAGGCTGAGTTGGCATCCCTTCGCTCCCAGCTTCAGGCAGTGTTGTCTTCGGTCACACAGCTTGAGGCTGTTGCCAATGGGCATCACTGTGGGGGTCCGGATGGGGGTTTGTCGGGGACGGCCAGCTCGTCCCACGCATCCCCCCATCGGACTACGACTGTGGTTGCCCGGGATACTGCCCGCATTGAGGCTGATCCCTCACCTGTGGTAGAGTGGGAGGTCGTCTCAAGGTGTGGCAGGGGGCGAAAGACATTCCGGAGGGCTGAACGGAAGGCCTCTCCAGTTTGTCTGACGAACCGGTTTCAGGCTCTGTCTCAGGCTGATACTGATCTTCGGCCTGACATGGCTGCTTGTCCTGTTCCAGAGGTTGCCCCTCAGTCTGCAAGATCCGGGCAGTCGCAGAGGGTGGGCTTACTGGTAGTTGGGAGCTCCAACGTCAGGCGCGTAATGGGGCCCCTTAGGGATATGGCAGCAAGGGAGGGGAAGAAAACCAAAGTGCACTCCGTGTACATACCGGGAGGAGTCATTCCAGATGTGGAAAGGGTCCTTCCGGATGCCATGAAGGGTACAGGGTGCACCCATCTGCAGGTGGTCGCTCATGTCGGCACCAATGATGTGTGTCGCTATGGATCGGAGGAAATCCTCTCTGGCTTCCGGCGGCTATCTGATTTGGTGAAGACTGCCAGTCTCGCTAGCGGGATGAAAGCAGAGCTCACCATCTGCAGCATCGTCGACAGGACTGACTGCGGACCTTTGGTACAGAGCCGAGTGGAGGGTCTGATCAGAGGCTGAGACGGTTCTGCGACCGTGTGGGCTGCAGATTCCTCGACTTGCGCCATAGGGTGGTGGGGTTTCGGGTTCCGCTGGATAGGTCAGGAGTCCACTACACGCAACAAGCGGCTACACGGGTAGCAGGGGTTGTGTGGCGTGGGCTGGGCGGTTTTTTAGGTTAGATGGCCTCGGGCAAGTGCAGAAAGGGCAACAGCCTCAACGGGTGCGGGGCAAAGTCAGGACATGCGGGGACCAAGCAGCAATCGGTATTGTAATTGTAAACTGTCGAAGCTGCGTTGGTAAAGTACCGGAACTTCAAGCGCTGATAGAAAGCACCGAAGCTGAAATCGTTATAGGTACAGAAAGCTGGCTGAAGCCAGAGATAAATTCTGCCGAAATTTTTACAAAGGCACAGACGGTGTTTAGAAAGGATAGATTGCATGCAACCGGTGGTGGAGTGTTCGTCGCTGTTAGTAGTAGTTTATCCTGTAGTGAAGTAGAAGTGGATAGTTCCTGTGAATTATTATGGGTGGAGGTTACACTCAACAACCGAGCTAGGTTAATAATTGGCTCCTTTTACCGACCCCCCGACTCAGCAGCATTAGTGGCAGAACAACTGAGAGAAAATTTGGAATATATTTCACATAAATTTTCTCAGCATGTTATGGTCTTAGGTGGAGATTTCAATTTACCAGATATAGACTGGGACACTCAGATGTTTAGGACGGGTGGTAGGGACAGAGCATCGAGTGACATTATACTGAGTGCACTATCCGAAAATTACCTCGAGCAATTAAACAGAGAACCGACTCGTGGAGATAACATCTTGGACCTACTGATAACAAACAGACCCGAACTTTTCGACTCTGTAAGTGCAGAACAGGGAATCAGTGATCATAAGGCCGTTGCAGCATCCCTGAATATGGAAGTTAATAGGAATATAAAAAAAGGGAGGAAGGTTTATCTGTTTAGCAAGAGTAATAGAAGGCAGATTTCAGACTACCTAACAGATCAAAACGAAAATTTCTGTTTCGACACTGACAATGTTGAGTGTTTATGGAAACAGTTCAAGGCAATCGTAAAATGCGTTTTAGACAGGTACGTGCCGAGTAAAACTGTGAGGGACGGGAAAAACCCACCGTGGTACAACAACAAAGTTAGGAAACTACTGCGAAAGCAAAGAGAGCTTCACTCCAAGTTTAAACGCAGGCAAAACCTCTCAGACAAACAGAAGCTAAACGATGTCAAAGTTAGCGTAAGTAGGGCTATGCGTGAAGCGTTCAGTGAATTCGAAAGTAAAATACTAGGTACCGACTTGACAGAAAATCCTAGGAAGTTCTGGTCTTACGTTAAATCAGTAAGTGGCTCGAAACATCATGTCCAGACACTCCGGGATGATGATGGCATTGAAACAGAGGATGACAAGCGTAAAGCTGAAATACTAAACACCTTTTTCCAAAGCTGTTTCACAGAGGAAGACCGCACTGCAGTTCCTTCTCTAAATCCTCGCACCAACGAAAAAATGGCAGACATCCAAATAAGTGTCCAAGGAATAGAAAAGCAACTGGAATCACTCAACAGAGGGAAGTCCACTGGACCTGACGGGATACCAATTCGATTCTACACAGAGTACGCGAAAGAACTTGCCCCCCCTTCTAACAGCCGTGTACCGCAAGTCTCTAGAGGAACAGAAGGTTCCAAATGATTGGAAAAGAGCACAGGTAATCTCAGTCTTCAAGAAGGGTCGTCGAGCAGATGCGCAAAACTATAGACCTATATCTCTGACGTCGATCTGTTGTAGAATTTTAGAACATGTGTTTTGCTCGAGTATCATGTCGTTTTTGGAAACTCAGAATCTACTATGTAGGAATCAACATGGATTCCGGAAACAGCGATCGTGTGAAACCCAACTCGCTTTATTTGTTCATGAGACCCAGAAAATATTAGATACAGGCTCCCAGGTAGATGCTATTTTTTTTGACTTCCGGAAGGCGTTCGATACAGTTCCGCACTGTCGCCTGATAAACAAAGTAAGAGCCTACGGAATATCAGACCAGCTGTGTGGCTGGATTGAAGAGTTTTTAGCAAACAGAACACAGCATGTTGTTATCAATGGAGAGACGTCTACAGACATTAAAGTAACCTCTGGCGTGCGACAGGGGAGTGTTATGGGACCATTGCTTTTCACAATATATACACTCCTGGAAATGGAAAAAAGAACACATTGACACCGGTGTGTCAGACCCACCATACTTGCTCCGGACACTGCGAGAGGGCTGTACAAGCAATGATCACACGCACGGCACAGCGGACACACCAGGAACCGCGGTGTTGGCCGTCGAATGGCGCTAGCTGCGCAGCATTTGTGCACCGCCGCCGTCAGTGTCAGCCAGTTTGCCGTGGCATACGGAGCTCCATCGCAGTCTTTAACACTGGTAGCATGCCGCAACAGCGTGGACGTGAACCGTATGTGCAGTTGACGGACTTTGAGCGAGGGCGTATAGTGGGCATGCGGGAGGCCGGGTGGACGTACCGCCGAATTGCTCAACACGTGGGGCGTGAGGTCTCCACAGTACATCGATGTTGTCGCCAGTGGTCGGCGGAAGGTGCACGTGCCCGTCGACCTGGGACCGGACCGCAGCGACGCACGGATGCACGCCAAGACCGTAGGATCCTACGCAGTGGCGTAGGGTATCGCACCGCCACTTCCCAGCAAATTAGGGACACTGTTGCTCCTGGGGTATCGGCGAGGACCATTCGCAACCGTCTCCATGAAGCTGGGCTACGGTCCCGCACACCGTTAGGCCGTCTTCCGCTCACGCCCCAATATCGTGCAGCCCGCCTCCAGTGGTGTCGCGACAGGCGTGAATGGAGGGACGAATTGAGAGACGTGTCGTCTTCAGCGATGAGAGTAGCTTCTGCCTTGGTGCCAATGATGGTCGTATGCGTGTTTGGTGCCGTGCAGGTGAGCGCCACAATCAGGACTGCATACGACCGAGGCACACAGGGCCAACACCCGGCATCATGGTGTGAGGAGCGATCTCCTACACTGGCCGTACACCACTGGTGATCGTCGAGGGGACACTGAATAGTGCACGGTACATCCAAACCGTCATCGAACCCATCGTTCTACCATTCCTAGACCGGCAAGGGAACTTGCTGTTCCAACAGGACAATGCACGTCCGCATGTATCCCGTGCCACCCAACGTGCTCTAGAAGGTGTAAGTCAACTACCCTGGCCAGCAAGATCTCCGGATCTGTCCCCCATTGAGCATGTTTGGGACTGGATGAAGCGTCGTCTCACGCGGTCTGCACGTCCAGCACGAACGCTGGTCGAACTGAGGCGCCAGGTGGAAATGGCATGGCAAGCCGTTCCACTGGACTACATGCAGCATCTCTACGATCGTCTCCATGGGAGAATAGCAGCCTGCATTGCTGCGAAAGGTGGATATACACTGTACTAGTGCCGACATTGTGCATGCTCTGTTGCCTGTGTCTATGTGCCTGTGGTTCTGTCAGTGTGATCATGTGATGTATCTGACCCCAGGAATGTGTCAATAAAGTTTCCCGTTCCTGGGACAATGAATTCACGGTGTTCTTATTTCAATTTCCAGGAGTGTATAAATGACCTAGTAGATAGTGTCGGAAGTTCCATGCGGCTTTTCGCGGATGATGCTGTAGTATACAGAGCAGTTGCAGCATTAGAAAATTGTAGCGAAATGCAGGAAGATCTGCAGCGGATAGGCACTTGGTGCAGGGAGTGGCAACTGACCCTTAACATAGACAAATGTAATGTATTGCGAATACATAGAAAGAAGGATCCTTTATTGTATGATTATATGATAGCGGAACAAACACTGGTAGCAGTTACTTCTGTAAAATATCTGGGAGTATGCGTGCGGAACGATTTGAAGTGGAATGATCATATAAAATTAATTGTTGGTAAGGCGGGTACCGGGTTGAGATTCATTGGGAGAGTCCTTAGAAAATGTAGTCCATCAACAAAGTAGGTGGCTTACAAAACACTCGTTCGACCTATACTTGAGTATTGCTCATCAGTGTGGGATCCGTACCAGATCGGGTTGACGGAGGAGATAGAGAAGATCCAAAGAAGAGCGGCGCGTTTCGTCACAGGGTTATTTGGTAACCGTGATAGCGTTACGGAGATGTTTAACAAACTCAAGTGGCAGACTCTGCAAGAGAGGCGCTCTGCATCGCGGTGTAGCTTGCTCGCCAGGTTTCGAGAGGGTGCGTTTCTGGATGAGGTATCGAATATATTGCTTCCCCCTACTTATACCTCCCGAGGAGATCACGAATGTAAAATTAGAGAGATTAGAGCGCACACAGAGGCTTTCAGACAGTCGTTCTTCCCGCGAACCATACGCGACTGGAACAGGAAAGGGAGGTAATGACAGTGGCACGTAAAGTGCCCTCCGCCAAACACCGTTGGGTGGCTTGCGGAGTATAAATGTAGATGTAGATGTAGATGTATTGAATTATTGGTAGCGTTCATAGATTTTACGTACAACCAAAATCTTTTGGGGTTATTTGTAGAATCTGCAAATAAAATATTGCTTTCAAATTCGTTAAAAAAGTCTCTCATTGTCCTTCTGACAGCGGCTTTCATTTCGCATAATTTCTGTTTGTCAGCGGGACAGTGACTACCTTTGAAAACGACTGTGCAAAATTCTCTGCCTTCTCAGCAACTTCCTAATATGTTTGTTGTACCAAGGTGGATCCTTGCATTCGTATAGGATATACAGTGCCAACTCGAAGCATTATGGTGTGGGGTGCTATTGGGTACAGCCACAAATCACAGTTGGTGCGTGTCCACGCCACTGTGACCAGTGTGAGCTACGTGAATGACATCCTGCGACCCATAGCCATGTCCTTTCTGCACAACACCCCAGACGCCATTTCTCATCAAGACAATGTACGACCGCATGTTGCTGCACGAACACGTGCCTTCCTGGTATCACAGGATGTCGGTCTTTTGCCCTGGCCCGCCACAGCACCAGACTTGTCGCCAATCGAAAATGTGTGGGCTATGGTGAAACGACGGGTGCAGCGCTGTGACCCAGTGGCAGCCACCACAGATGAACTTTGGAAACAGGTGAATGCAGCATGGATGGGTATACCACAGGACGCTATTCGAGCCTTATACGGGTCGATGCCATCACGCATGGAACAAGTTATCGGGGTCCATGGCGGACCCTGTGCCTACTAGGCAACAGGACACGTGCTGAACCGAGGTGACTAAAATGCTAATCATTTCTGCAGAACATACTAATGTACATGTCCTGTGAATAGGGAAGTCCTACCTCTAGCCATTCAAGGTGTTCTGTTTTCCTGAATGTGAGTGTATTAAAGCTATTTGGAGTGTATTGTTAATTCTCCAGTCACAGAACTTTATGGCGAGTAAAGTGCTATATATTTTATAACTATTCATGTAACATGTGGAAAGTTAAGCCTTACTTCATCGATCGTGTACGATCTTTTACTTGAAACGGAAGGTCTTTTACCATGGAACACATGACATTCGCAAATCAAGTGATATTCTTTGATATCTTAACAATTGTATATGTCTAGAAAACGGAAATTTATATTAATTTTCAACAGCGTCTATTTCAAAATGTATTTCATTTGTAGTACTTCTGCTTAATTTGATTGCAACTACCGATTATTGTGTGCAGTAGAGTAATAATGTAACAGATAGACTACTAAATACAGTTATGACAAAATTTCGTCTACTGCAACGCTTTTAAATTTCAATTGAATATTTGTTCCGAAATATTATAATGCTTAAAACTATCCGAACGACCTGGACTGCGTTCAACTTAATTTGCATTCAGCCCATGTAACGTAACTGTCTTGCAGGGCTTCTAATCACCTTTTGGTACAGTCGTCTGTCTGTACATAACGGTTACCACAAGTGACCAATAGAGAACAGCGCCCTTTGTGGCAATAAATCCTGATGTAAACAAACACGACAAAACTACGAATATCAGGAAATTCTTTCTTAGAGATGAGACGGTCTTGAATGCTTGCAAAGTCAAATTTTTACAATAAGCGACGTTTCTAAAACATTACAACTCTCATTAGCATTTGAGACAACTAATGCCTGTAATTCTACCACATAAATAATTCTGTAATCCTAGGTGAAAAATAAATTCATTTGCGAGTAAGAGATTTTTCAAGAACATCCGAATAAAAATTTTATGATAATTCGAAGCATTCTTGCAATCTAAAAGGTTTTGCAAACACCTATTAATCGTCATTGGCTTAACGAAATAACCAGTTAGAAAAACCAGGAGTAGCACCGACAATCGGTCTATCATTACCATTAACAACGTATTATTAGAGATTTCGTGGTATTCATGATGACACGTGGGTCTATGTAAGTATTAAGCATGAAGTGATGTGACGTAAAGTGTTGTATAGGACGAGATTTCGAACCCAGCACAGAATCGGACTGTTAGCTAAGTACAATCACACGTCACATATCGAATTTTCTCAGCAGTAGCGATATGTTGGAAACTGAAATGACGAGACAAATGACAGATGAACTACCTCCACTTTGGCCTTGCATAACGTTTGGCTCATTAAGTAAATGAAATGACTAGTGCAAGAAACGTTAATGGTGGCATCCTCCTACATGCCGCCACTTCCGTCTCTGTCGTGGACCAACATAACCTCTTATTGGTAGCGATGGGACACCATGTTTTATGTGAATTTGAAACGACAGTGCAATCATACATGCTTCACTTGGTGAAACCAGAGTTGGATAGGATTTGTTTGTGTCTATTAAAAGCACCAGAAAAAGTGGTAATAGAACCCAGACCTCGGGTGTACCAACCCAGCATTAATGCACCAGAGCACCGTGATCCACATGTAGCAGTGTCATGTTTTTCTCGTAACGTAGGTGCGCCACACTGGACGAGAATTCTGACTAACCGACTCCCTGGAGTGGATTACAGCCTGTTCGGTACAGTGATTTCCTTTCTGCAAGTGAATCACCATTAACCAGCTGCCTTGGCCACCCAATGTGTACATTCAACTTCATTTTGTAATCACTGAAACAAAATCGCATAGTGGCCATCCACACAAACTGTCAACAGTTCAGGATGAGGAAGTTTCTACAGGAAGTGTTTGTTGCCTTCTGCTGAGTTACTCGGCTGCACAACCTTTCGTGGTAAGCGTCGCGCAGTACAAAAGAAAAGCTGAGTTATTGAACCGGATTTTTCTGTAGTTTAATAAACCACACCTCGTCTGTCTGATAACAGAGTCACTAAGTAGGAAGCTCAGAGGTAATTTACTTCTCTTTCTAACCCGTCGGTAACATCAAAACCACGGAAAATCATTTCCGTGAGAGAACTCGCTGCTGCCTGTCCTGATCAGAATAGTTTCTTCTCGACGGCCAACGTCCGCCTGACAGCAGCCAGCGTCAGACCAGGTGATCACGACTCAAATGGCTCAAATGGCTCTGAGCACTATGGGACTTAACAGTCCCCTAGACTTAGAACTACTTAAGCCTAACTAACCTAACGACATCACATACATCCATGCCCGAGGCAGGATTCGAACCTACGAACGCAGCGGTCGCGCGGTTCCGGACTGAAGCGCCTAGAACCACTCGGCCCCCGGGGCCGGCGTAAAGTTTTCAAAAATTCCTATTTCATTATTATATTTTATACATCAATGTTAGTTTTCAATTGCAAATGTAGTTGCTGAGTGTGGGTGTGAGTTGTTTATGAGCGCAGGAGCATGGAGGAATATAAAGAATTGTTTTGTTCTGGATCTGGATTAAAACTCTGCACATTTTGTGCACTGGATTGGTCCTCTTATCCAGCAACTATTGTCCCTGTTAGCTAATCGAAAAAGATATTAAATATGATTTGATTCAAAAGTAACAAACTTGAAGTGACGTGACGTGTAGTTTTGTCTTGGACAGGGTGGTGGTGATTAGTGTTTAACGTCCCGTCGACAACGAGGTCATTAGAGACGGAGCGCAAGCTCGGGTTACGGAAGGATGTGGAAGGAAATCGGCCGTGCCCTTTCAAAGGAACCATCTCGGCATTTGCCTGAAACTATTTAGGGAAATCACGGAAAACCTAAATCAGGATGGCCGGAGACGGGATTGAACCGTCGTCCTCCCGAATGTCTTGGACAGGGATTCGAAACCAGGATCTAATCGGATTGTTAACTACAGACAATCACATGTCAGTAGTATCGAGATATTTGAAACTGAAATGACGAAAAATTGAATAATTTCTGCCTTCACAGGATTCGACCCGTTTACCTATCACCAAAACCGTCCTAAAAGTCCTCTGCAGGAATCAATATGGTTTCTGCGAACAAGGATCATGTGGAACCTAGAGCGCTCTGTTCGTCCAGAAGACCCAGTAGGTTGATACGGGCCCCTACATTAATACTGTGTTCCTTTATTTACGGAAGGCGTTCGACACACCTCCATACTACCGCCTAACGAACAGAATATGAGCGTACGGAAAATCAAACCAGCGCTGCGATACTAATCAAAACTTCCTTACGAACACAACACAGCATGTCATTCCTAACGGAAAGGGAACAGCAGACATAGAATAGCGCATATCCCAACGGAGTGTTATGGGATCATTACTTTTCACGATATACAGGGTGTTTGACAATTCGTGTTACACGCTTCTAGAGGTTGTAGAGAGGACTTAGTAGATCGAGTTTTACATAGGAACCCATGTCCAGAAACTGTTCGTTCCGATGTTATAAGGAAAACGAGATGTACTGATTTCACTCCTGTTTATAGTGATATTACAGCATCTGGTCCATATGGCGACCACCAAGTTCAGTGGGACACAGAGTATCTGCGCAGTAAGTTCGTATAAGCTCTGTCCAACATGCATGTGTGTGGTTAACAAACTTCTGCTTAAGCCACGATTCGCGCAATCACATATTCCTCTGACTGGACAGGGGTCTCGTAAACAAGACTCTTTATGTAGCCCCACAAGAAAATGTCCAAAGGGGTTAAATCTGAGGACCTTGGTGGCCAAGCATGTGCTCCGCCTCGAAACTGATCCACCTTTCCCCATGACTACATTCAAATGGTTTCGGGTGCAAACTGCAAAATTTACTGCCGCGTTATCATCCTAGAACTACAGTTCGTGCCAAATATCCAATGGTACATCTTCCAAAAACTCCGCCAGCATTGGTTGCAAGAATATCAATTACATGGCATCTGTTACGTGGGGAGAAAGGATATACGGCCCAATCACACGACCATCGCAGATACCTGCCCAGACACTGAAGCCGAAGATGTGCTGAAATCTTCGAGTACACTGGCGTTAGGGTTTTCTTGATCCTAAATGTCACTATTTCGAGCGTTCAAAACAACTTCCCTGTTGAAATGGGCTTCGTCGGTGAACAAAATGCTCCTTGTAAAAACCAAGAATAGAAGTTGATACGTGGCACAAAATCTGTCGTAGGCATGGCGTGTTCCTTCTGAGGGTGATACGGGTGAGGTTTCTGTTCATGGAGAACACGCCAGACAGACGAGTGATTCACAATGGAAGTTCTAAAGAAGCTGTTCACGAATGGTGTTGTGAAATAGAGAGAAATCACAATGCTAGAAAATATAAACAAAATGCAGGAAGCCATGCAGATGACTGACGCTTGGTACAGAGATTAACAGCTAGACTTCAACATAAAAAAAAATCTAACGTATTATTAGGTATAGAAGCCCATTATTGTATTATTGTACGATTGAAGAATCATTAACGGAAGCAGTCACATCCATTAAATGTCTGGGGGTGTACGTACATAGCGATTACAAGTGGAACGACAACATGAAACTAATCGCAGGTAAGGCAGATGACAGGCTGAGATTCATTAGAAGAATCCTCAGAATGTGTAGTCCACGTACGAACGCGGTAGCTTTCAAAACCCTCGTTTGAGCAATACTCAAATATTGCTCGTAAGTTTGGGTCCATACCATGTAGGCTTAATAGAGGGAATAGAGAAGAACCGGCGGGTTTCGTTGCAAGTTCATTTAGTAAGAGCGAAGGTGTCACGGAGTTGATCATGCAGCTCCAGTGTAGATGATACAAGAGTAGTATTGTCTATCACGCCGGGGTTTACTGTTTAACTTCCGAGAGCTTATGTGTCAAGATTAGTCAAAGAATATACAGGGTGGTCCATTGATCGTGACCGGGCCAAATATCTCACGAAATAAGCGTCAGACGAAAAAACAACAAAGAACGAAACTTGTCTAGCTTGAAGGGGCAAACCAGATGGCGCTATGGTTGGCCCGCTAGATGGCTCTGCCGTATGTCAAACGGATATCAATTCCCACGCAATTTGTCTGCTACTGATGTGCGGATTAGTCGCGACAGCAGCTAAAACACCTACTTGGGCATCATCATTTGTTGCAGGTCGTGGTTGACGTTTCACATGTGGCTGAACACTTCCTGTTTCCTTAAATAATGGAACTATCCGGCGAACCTGGACACTTGGATGATGTCGTCCAGGATACCGAGCAGCATACATAGCACACGCCCGTTGGACATTTTGATCACAAAAGCCATACATCAACACGATATCGACCTTTTCCGCAAATGGTAAACGGTCCATTTTAACACGGGTATTGTATCACGAAGCAAATACCGTTCGCACTGGCGGAATGTTACGTGATACCACGTACTTATACGTTTGCGACGATTACAGCGCCATCTATCACAAAACGAAAAAAGTGGTCTAACTAAAACATTCATATTTCTTTACGTACTACACGAAAATGTAATAAAAAATGGGGGTTCCTATTTTAAAAAAACGCAGTTGATGTCTGTTTGACCTATGGCAGCGCCATCTAGCTGGCCAACCATAGCGCCATCTGGTTTCCTCCTTCAAGCTAGACGAGTTTCGTTGTTTTCGTTTGACGCTTATTTCGTGAGATATTTGGCCCGGTCACTATCAATGGACCACCCTGTATACTGCTTCTCCCACGATTATCTTGCTAGAAGACCGTGAAGGTAAAATTAGACAGATTCGAGCTCACACGACTTCCTACCAACAATTGTTCTTCCCGTAGACCATTCACGAGTGGAACAGAAAGAGGGGTCGGGGTGGGGGGGGGGGGGGCAAGTGGCAGTGGTACACAAATTACCCTCCACCACACACCATAAGGTAGCTTGCCGTATATGGATGTATATATGCTAACCATATACAACCTACTGCACTCATTCGAATATTCTAGTCGCTGAATATTATGCGTCATCACTCAAGTCATTCCTGAGCATCGAGGAAAATCAAACAAGCTGGACAGTAACCAGGCGACACCCTGTCTATATTCCAAAAGGCAGGAATGCGATCGAAGGCTATAAACCATTTAGGATTCCGTTGGAAACGGTGACATCTGGATAGCGGTTATTGATTTACAGCAAGCACTTCAGGACTCTACGGCGGGGCGGGATCGGTCGTTTGTGTTGCTGTTAACGCTATTGTTCAGTCCGCCTACCTCGATAGGATTGCTGCCGATGTCCCTTCACTCTGTGGTAGCAGATATGTGCTAGGCAGTGTAAAGCAGCGTTGATGAAACCACTACCTGACACCTACCACATAGAGGCCGCCTAACTCTATTTGAAAGTCAGTTCCTGAAAGTTCATGACAAAAAAATCGAGCGTTCGGGATATTCAGTCTACTTGCAGAAAAGCGTTTAAAATTATATTAACTCTGTTTTTTTATTTGTATTAAAACACATGAAATGGCTATCAAGTCCATATTTAATATGATGAAACGTTATCACTGAAAGTTCACTGTCTGTATAACAAGTATTCACTTGAAAAGCAGCCAGAATTTTAGCAAGTCCGACCCGACAAATTTTCACGTTGTACCAGTCACCGACCCACAACTATTCGCGAGTTAAACATTCGGTCGTTTCAGTGGTCTTCTTTGGAAGAAGGGCTCGCCAAAATATTCCGTACAGAGCCCGAAACACACCACGCGGAGTTGTTACTACGACCAGTAAGTTCACACGCTTATATCACTCAAACTATTTAATTTAGAAACACCAAACTTTCACTAAAATGTTCACAACTCCAGTCGCTTCATTCACGATATGTACGAACCGAAATTAGCTCACTGTTTCCTCATCTCACAGAGTATTTTTAAGGAGTGATCTAACATCATGTTATCCGTAGACCGGCTAGCAAGCAAACCCGTGGAGGTATTCTCCTCCCGGCCCACTCCTCTATTCGCGCGGGAACAGCTTAATTGTGATTGGCTGTTGAACTAAACGACCAATCAGAACGTTCCTTCCTGATCATTCTCGCGGCAAATCTTGCCTTATCCAATCACTAATTTGATTGTAATTAACGTCAGCAAAACTTCAATTTCTTGTATTATGTTTAATCAAAATAAGTAAAGTGCGAAATATATTTCAAATTGATAAACAAACTTATTCCGCCTCTCACTTCCATTCTGGCTGCTTTTATACAAAAGCATGTTCACACAGACATACGTCAGCATCATGGTTGCAACATAAATTTCTTATGGTTCGTTTGTACAAGGTTTTACGTAAAATGAAATATTAAATTTTAACGTATGACCCACAAAAACTCTCTCAAACATTCGCACGCACTCACACAACAAAATATAATAAAATAATAATTTTGACCGATTTTTGTATTACGTAATGCAAAGCGACTAAAATTTTGAAAAGAAAATTCTAATTAATTGGTTTTTATGCAATGAAAACTTGTAATGGCTTCAGATGACAATGAAAGTCAATCTGTTACTGTTCGTAACTTGGTTCCGAAATACAAGCGTAGGTTTTAGGACTTTTAGGTAATTCTCTTTATCTCCGGAACTATAATAAATAAAAATCCGAAATTTTGACAGCATCATTCCATTAATAACAAAAGGCTGTGTACCACAGCAAGTAGTGTCAGCTGTCCTGTGAGCAGAGCGAAAAAAAAAACATAGCCATCCTGCAGTCACCGTACTAGACGGCTGCGTGCCTTACTGCAACGAATGTTATCCCGTAATAGCTTGCTGCATTACAACTCCTGTTGATAAATATTTCAAAAATAGTGAGGACGTGCCGATGTGAGCAGACTCAGAATAATATTACACTACTGGCCATTAAAATTGCTACACCACGAAGATGACGTGCTACAGACGCGAAATTTAACCGACAGGAAGAAGATGCTGTAATATGCAAACGATCAGCTTTTCAGAGCATTCACACAAGGTTGGCGCCGGTGGCGACACCTACAACGAGCTGACATGAGGAAAGTTTCCAACCGATTTCACATACACAAACAGCAGTTGACCGGCGATGCCTGGTGAAACGTTGCTGTGATGCCTCGTGTAAGGACGAGAAATGCGTACCATCACGTTTCCGACTTTGATAAAGGTCGGATTGTAGCCTGTCGCAATTGCGGTCTATCGTATCGCGACATTGCTGCTCGCGTTGGTCGAGATCCAATGACTGTTAGCAGAATATGGAATCGGTGGGTTCAGGAGGGTAATACGGAACGCCGTGCTGGATCCAAATGGCTCCCCGTATCACTAGCAGTCGAGATGACAGGCGTCTTATCCTCATGGCTGTAACGGATTGTGCAGCCACGTCTCGATCCCTGAGTCAACAGATGGGGACGTTTGCAAGACAACAACCATCTGCACGAACAGTTGGACGACGTTTGCAGCATCATGGAATATCAGCTCGGAGACCATGGCTGCGGTTACCCTTGACGCTGCATCAGAGACAGGAGGGCCTGCAATGGTGTACTCAACGACGAACCTGGGTGCACGAATTGCAAAACGTCATTTTCTCGGATGAATCCAGTTTCTTTTTACAGCATCATGATGGTCGCATCCGTGTTTGGCGACATAGCGGTGAACGCACATTGGAAGCGTATATTCGTCACCCGGCGTGATGGTATGGGGTGCGTGCCATTGGTTACACATGTCGCTCACCTCTTGTCCGCACTGACGGCACTTTGAACAGTGGACGTTACATTTCCGATGTGTTACTACCCGTGGCTTTACCCTTCATTCGATCCCTGCGAAACCCTACAGTTCAGCAGGATAATGCACGACCGCATGTTGCAGGTCCTGTACGGGCCTATTTGGACACAAAAAATGTTCGACTGCTGCCCTGGCCAGCACATTCTCCAGATCTCTCACCAATTGAAAACGTCTGGTGAATGGTGGCCGAGCAACTGGCTCGTCACAATACGCCAGTCGCTACTCTTGATGAACTGTGGCATCGTGTTGAAGCTGCATGGGCAGCTGTACATGTACACGCCATCCAAGCTCTGTTTGACTCAATGCCCAGGCGTATCAAGGCCGTTATTACGGCCAGAGGTGGTTGTTCTGGGTACTGATTTCTCAGAATCTATGCACCCATATTGCGTGAAAATGTAATCACATATCAGTTCTAGTATAATATATTTGTCCAATGAATACCCGTTTATAATCTGCATTTCTTCTTGGTGTAGCAATTTTAATGGCCAGTAGTGTTGATCTGTACGTATACTAAGCCGTAAAACGCATAAACTGCAGACCAAAAATATTATACCTAAAGTTAGAAAAAGATTCCATGTGTGACCATAACCAAGGAATGTCTTACGACCAGAGACGACAAAGATTTGTAGTGCCCTGATTTTAAATTAACAGAGTATTACCACCCCTTGCGATGTAATCAACAGGCATGGCACTCAACATACAGATGCTGTACCTTCGTACCACACGTAAGAGAATGAATCCACCAACACGTGCATACCACCAAATGCTGTCGTAGATGATCGCAATTATCCAGAAAAATGCTTCCAATAAATTCTCACATATTACTAATACAGCTCATACACCAAGTACAATCTTGAAATAACATACTAGCACTAATAAGTAAAACATCAAAACTTGGGGTTCTCCTTCCAAATGTGAAACTGTAGTAACTATGTATACTGTAAGTCTTTCCTCCTAGCCTTATTCATACTATAATGCTAGCGCGGTGTGTCAATCTATGAATCGTGTGTAAAATATGTGATTGTGATATGGCTTCTTATACGTAAAAAAAAAAATAATAAATAGCTGTAGCAACGGCAAGAGCTCAAACGACAATCCATTACTAACCAAATAAGGGGAAAGTGAAAGGTGGAAGGATTATATAGAAGAGTTATACGAGGGAAATGAACTGGAAGGCAATGTTAGACACTGAAGCACGAAAGAAACTGGTAGAGACATGCGTATTCAAATACAGAGATATGTAAACAGGCAGAACACGGCGCTGCTGTCGGCAACGCCTATATAAGACAATAAGTGTCTAGCGCAGTTGTTAGATCGATTACTGCTGCTGCAATGGCAGGTTGTCAAGATTTAAGTGAGTTTGAACGTGGTCTTACAGTCGGCGCACGAGCGATGGGACACAGCATCTCCGAGGTAGCAATGAAGTCGGAATTTTCCCGCACGATCATTCCACGAGTGTACCGTGAATATCAGGAATCCGGTAAAACATCAACTCTCCGACATCGCTGCGGCCGGAAAAAGATCCTGCAAGAAAGAGGCCAACGACGACTGAAGAGAATCGTTCAACGTAACAGAAGTGCAACCTTTACGCAAATTGCTGCAGATTTCAATGCTGGGCCGTCAATAAGTATCTGCGTACGAACCATTCAACGAAACATCATCGATATGGGCTTTCGGAGCGGTTGGCCCACTCGTGTACCCTTGATGACTGCACGACACAAAGCTTTACGCCTCGCCTGGACCCATCAACACCAATATTTGACTGTTGATGACAGAAAACCTTTGGCCTGGTCGGACGAGTATCGTTTCAAATTGCATCGAGCGGACGGACGTGTGCAGCTATGGAGACAACCTCATGAATCCATGGACCCTGCATGTCAGCAGGGGACTGTGCAAGCTGGTGGAGGCTCTGTAATGGTGTAGGGCATGTGCAGTTGGATTGATATGGGACCTCTGATATGACTAGATGCGACTCTGACAGGTGACACGTACGTAAGCATCCTGTCTGATCATCTGCATTCATTCATGTCTATTGTACATTCTGACGAACGTGGGCAATTCCAGCAGCATAATGCGACTCCCCAGACGTCGAGAACTGCTACAGAATGGCGCCAGGAACACTCTTCTGAGTTTAAACACTTCCGCTGGCCACCAAACTCCCCAGACATAACATTATTGAGCATATCTGGGATGTCTTCCAACGTGCTGTTCAGAAGAAATCTCCACCCCCTCGTACTCTTACGAATTTATGGGTAGCCCTGCAGGATTCATGGTGTCAGTTCCCTCCAGCACTACTTCAGACATCAGTCGAGGCCATGCGACATGATGTTGCGACACTTCTGCATGCTCGTGGGGACCCTACACGATATTAGGCAGGTGTTCCAGTTTCTTCGGTTCTTCAGTTTAGGTGTCAAAGGGCGTGAGAGGGAAGCAGGTGGGAAGCAGCAGTTGAGGAAAGAGAGTTGCAGCCTATCGCTAATGTTATTCAGTCAGTACCTTGGGCAAACAGTAAAGGAACCCAAGAAGAAATCTGGAAAAGGAACTGCGTGAAGAAAGGAAAGATTTGAAGTTGACCAAAGATATCGTAATTCTATTAGATACCAAATGACAATTTTCGTTTATTCTTCAGTCTCAGTTGCACATTTTTAAGTGTATGAGTACGTTGGCTATGCCAGTTCTGGTACAATTTCAAGGTACTGGTGATGTCACTGCTGATTTCAGGCTAGACAGCTGGGCATACCAGCACAGATTCAAAATTACTGATAACATTGCTTCCACCGTCAGGTTACACAATTGGGCATGTTTTAATCAAGGTCGCCCAGGGGAACCCCCATCCTACCTGCGCATCTCATAAGGACTTCTGGCAGCCCTACTCCTGCATACGTATATGTTACATTGAAGGTCACATCCTCGACCTCTCTCCGCTTCCCCCCCCCCCCCCCCCCCCCCCTTCTAGTCCTGCCCAAGTACTTGGGGTATGAGTGCAGACTCTATGTCACTTCGCTGTCGGGTTATAATTGGCCTTGGGAGGCGGTATTAGGCTACACATGAGGTAATTTGGCACACTTGACGGCTGTGATCATGAGTGACACGTTTCATTGATAAGGACTTCCAGGAGGCCTATCCACAACCACACACAAGTATGTGGTACATTTAAGGTCGCCTTGAACTTATCTTGTGTAGTGCCTCAAACCAGTTCAATCCATTGATGAGTTCTTCTGCGAACTGGACACATTGTATCCAGGCAGGACGATGAAGGCCATCCTCAGGACCAATGGTGTTCAATGTCCACCTCCTCCTCCTCCCCCTACTCCTCCTTCTCATCTTCCTCCCCCTCCTCCTCCTTTTGATACTAGAGCATTTGAAAGGGTGGTGTTCATGCTTTAGCTATGCACTATAGGGTGAGGACTGTCACATTTGAAAACAGTTATTTGCTCTCTCTCTAGTTCAGTTGTGGTAAAGGGTCATGAAATAATAACAATGATTTAACGAATTAAATTGAGGTTTATAAATAACATTTATTTTACAATAGAATTATTAAAATTTTTTGATTTATTCATTAACATTATTTTTACAATCTCTGTAGCTTATTAACAATAAATTACTATTTCTGATGACATATATACACTATTAATACTATCAGATAAGGAGTAACTATGTAAACTAAAACTAGTGAGGAAGAACCGATCTACAGTGGAACCTCGCATAACGAGCATAAGTCTGTCCAGAATCTTATTCGTAGCGTGAAACACTCATTAAGTGAAACAATTTATGCCTCATAAATTAATGTATAATACGGTAATGCGTTCCATGCAGAAAAAGTAATGAAAGTTTTATCTTAGTCTCGCCATTTATTGAAAGAGATTGGATCTTGATGAATTGAAATTCTTCATGGAGGTGGTCTTGTAGGCTTTGGGAATGAGCAGGAGTTGTCCATAACAAGCAAAACATGGAGTCGCAGATTCATCTCAAGTAAATATTTTTTCACCGAAGGACCAGACACTTCATTGATCCAATCACAAAAAAATTCGCGTGTCACTCAAGCCTTGATGTTGAACCTGCACATCACTTTTAAGCTGCTCTTCTGGATTTTGAAGGCTCGCGGAGTTTCTGAATGGTAAAAAAGCAGCGGTTTAATTTTGAAATCGCTGCTTGCGTTGGCACAGAATAGTAGTGTAAGACGGTCTTTCATTGGCTTGTGACCGGGCAATGCATTCTCCTCTGCTGTTATTAAGGTACATTTCGGCATGTTTTTCCAGAATAGACTCGTCTCGTCACAATTAAAAATCTGTTGCGGCAGATAACCATCAGAATCCACGAGCATCTTGAAGTTGCTGATGATTTTCGCTGCTGCCTTTGTGTCGGAGCTGGCTGCTTCTTCGTGAGTCACAACGCTGTGGATGCCGGTTCTTCTCTTAAACTTCTCTAACCACCCACGGCTTCCCTTAAACACTTCTTCGGCCGCTGCTGATCCTAGCGTCTTCATAATGAGGTCGGCGAAAATCATTCTCGCCTTCTCACAAATGATGTTCTCGTTCATAGTGTCGCCTTGCAATTACTTGCAATTACTTTTCATTTATCCACATAAGGAGCAATCTTTCCTCATCGTCCAGAATACAAAACCATTGTTTAGATACTCCTGTCTCTCCCTTTGAAGCATCTATCTCCTTAATCTTGTTCTTGTTTTTGAGGATAGTGCAAATAATTAATGTAGACCGATTGTAAGCGCGTGCTAAATCAGCAACGCTCACACCACGTTCTCGTTTTTCAATGATTTTACGTTTCATTTCTAAGGTCATTTTCTTTCGAGAAGGTCATCTTCTTTGGGCTTTATCTTCGGGGACATTTCTACGAAGGTTATTAAAATTTGCACACAAAAAACACTACGTGTGCACAAATTTAGAAAAATGTGTGATCACAAGCTGCACTAAGCTGGTAGCAGAAAAAGTGCTAAATCCAGACTGCAGTACGTACTAAATACGTTATTCATATGCCGCAGCCGACAAGAAAAGTGTTCATATTGTTGAACTTTCCCCGGCCGCGCACGAACGGCTGGTGACGTCACACTAAATCGTCGTCACTCGTTATGCTGAACATCGCTCGTTAAGCGAGTCATTATTTTTACAATTTGTTTTGCTCGTTGTGTGGAACTGCGCATTTTGGGAGGTGCTGGTTAAGCGAGGTTCCACTGTGCTGTATTTCCCATTTGATTATTACTTTCTGATTGTGTGTACAATAACACCCTTAGCCATCCTCTGGGTGGCACCTGCTTCTATGTAGTACGTGTACATCTTTGACCTGGACCCCACAAATTCCAAGATCTGCCACCCATTTGCCTCGTTTTTCATCAGGCTAATAACCTTCTTATTCTGATGTGTTCTACCATAAGCATTATTGGCCATATATCTAGATGTATCGCATGATTTGGGATTGTACTTCTTATGGATCATAGGCTTTCACCCAGTAGATGAAACTGTCTATATCTATGTAAAGTAATTTGGGATTAGCGACGTTTGCTTCTCAGACTCGTAGTGGAAGCAGTAGATATGGAGTCTGGAGAGGTCCAAAGCATGTGTCTCTATAGATACGCTTCGTGATTTGCATTGAAACCTTATCCATCTCCACAGAAAGTACTCCTCGACTGAAGATGATAGCCGGCTTGAAATCTGGCCTGGCGATGTTATCTCTTGCATCATAACGCCCATGTGAATGGTAAACTAAATGAACTCCTCGATACTTGCTAACATTTTCCATAGGTTTTCTGAATTATTTTTTAATTTGTAAAAATATTTTTTGAAATCATAAGTCGTGGATTCTCTATGTTCGTTGTTTAAATTAGTGAGCTCTATCAAGCAATATGACTGGTTAAAGGAGATGCCACACGTAAGTCTAACAAGTTTCTTCCCCAATCTGAGATATTTATGGAGATTTCTGTAGCAAAGAATGTATCTCTGCTTGTTCCCCAGCCTTGTTATCAGCTTGGTGGTTCAAAATAGCACTGAGCACTATGGGACTTAACATCTGTGGTCATCAGTCCCCTAGAACTTAGAACTACTTCAACCTAACTAACCTAAGGACATCACACACATCCATGCCCGAGGCAGGATTCGAACCTGCGACCGTAGCGGTCACGCGGTTCCAGACTGAAGCGCCTAGAACCGCAAGGCCACACCGGCCGGCTATCAGCTTGGTGACAGAACCACCAGGCAGTCAAGACACACTGGCAAGTCGGTGCGCACGTCATGCATATGGGTAGGATATTCCAAGTCTGCCTCCAGCTCATATCCCTCACCAGGATCCTCAGCCACATATAGGATATTTTCCTTTAATCTGGCGATTTCACCATCGGACATCGAGTAGAATCATTCAATCGCCAAAGACTGCTGCATGGCTTGCCTGTAGACATTGTTTATAACCAATAATGGATGTAATGTAAATCGTCAGATGGCCTGCACCCCTCCTCACACCTTCACGGTTTATTTCCCTTGGCACACCTGTGCACACATGGACACAGTTCCTCACGAATCCCGCATTCAGAGGATAGCAAATGTCAATTTTGGTCAACAGTTTGATGTCGACAAGTGTCTCCCTTAACACTGTGTCCGGTGAGAGCTCTAGTGTGATGAAATAGAAGGTAGGATCTGAAAATTATGTGCACAAGCATAAACTCTGGAACTTCTCAAAGATGTCTGTGAGCAGATGTACCTCTACATTCATGCGTAGTCTTGCGTATTCCCCTAAATCTGGGATAACATGCTCATACTCTGCATCGTTTATGGCAGTGCCTGTCAGTTTATTGGAAAATGCAATTATGTCGGGCAACGTCGTTTTCTGAAATCTCTCCTTCGAATCCAGGTATTCATAAGGAAAGACCACCTTCTTCGTCACAAGCTGAAACTTTCCGTCATTGTGATATGGGGCTTTGGTAATACGCATATCCTCCTGATGAATCGTCTCAGTAATTTTCTGAAGTGACGCGTGCATGAGACGTAGATAATCCTGGAAGTGCGGCATTATTCTTGCCGTAACTTTCTTGGAAAATCAAATTTACTTTTCAGCGGTGTCTAGAATGACACTGACTTTATCCCTCAAACCGTAATCACTCAAGTTCTCAATAAGAAAGTTAGCATTATACCAAGTCGCGTTATGGAAGAAGACAGGTGTGTGCTGTGGCAGTTGGTACTTCAACTTTCTGCAGCGTGGAAACTCCCTGTTAGATGACAATGGTCTTTACGTGGGTTTTGCGGTTTTCTATCCAACGGCAACCACAAATGTGACAATCAACTCCCTGTCTGTACAAGTCAAAATTCCCCTCCGAGTTGGTAACGTGAACGTTGTTGCGATAAATCCCATCAACTTTCCATAAAATTTTTCGAGCTCAGAGAGCAACCGTCTAGCGACATGATCCCTGTCATATGACTGGAATTTGTTGTGACTGCTGTCAGATGAGCAATGAACTTTACATTCTGCTGCATTTGAAATGTGCTGCTCTATGATGGTAGCACGAGAGACAATGGGATCAACTGTCTAACATGCCACATGATATAGTAGACGTTTAAAGACTGCATACGCGATAAAGGGAAAGTACTAGTAGTGGTCAACATTCTTAAGCTGTAAGAACTTTTTAACCTCGATAGGCATTTTCACTGGTTCAAGAAATAAATCAGGAGCCTTTCAAGATACTCACTTGTGTCTCATGTGGGAGGAAAGTTGGTGGGACACGTCTTTGATCCATACATAGCGTTACTTCTCGCCCTAGGAGGATAGCAACAAATCAATGTGTTTGGAATGCTGGTCAACTGATTTTGAAAAGCAGAGGGATCCAGTTACTTTATGCTTGACTTCCTTTTTATGCACAGTGTGCTCATCACCTTCATCTTCCAGCTTGATATTGTCATCAACATCAAGTGTGTATGTATGAATTAATAGTCGACGTTCTGCCTCTCGAATTTTGTTGGTCCAAAGTTAATATGGGGATGAGATGCTTTGGAAATTTTGATTCTCATAAACATCATATGTTTTGTACCTACTCGTATCCTGTGTATCTTTCGGTTAATTTCTTTCACTAGCCAGAAGCGACCAAGTGAAATGGCTCTCAGCACTATGGGACTCAACTGCTATGGTCATAAGTCCCCTAGGCTTAGAACTACTTAAACTTAACTAACTTAAGGACATCACACACATTCATGCCCGAGGCAGGATTGGAACTTGCGACCGTAGCGATCGTGCGGTTCCAGACTGTAGCGCCTTTAACTGCTCGGCCACTCCGGCCGGCACCAAGTGAAACAATATCAATCAGACGCATCTAGATTCTAGACATTAATGCGCACCTTTTTAGCAGCAATATCCTTTGGAAGACGGATGAAACTGGGCCGTACATTTACTGTTTCAAATACATGCAAGTGCACATGGAGGTGGGTACCTGCCTAAGTGCCTTCCGGACCCTACATCCCGGCGTGTTTTTCAAAACGGCCGAGTATGATACTCTCGGCAAAGATTCCGAATCACTTTCCCCAAATATGGACGACGCTATTCTCCTCACCAACATCAGTGCCTTCTTTAAGAGGGTATGTTAGCTCATAGTACAGTACAGCTTTGCATTTGATGAGGGGGTACCATGGGTCGTTGACAAATTTGGGAAGCAATCTTCGCAAAACGCCTCGGCAACCATCGAGAAAAGTTGCATAATCTCGATAGCCTGCATTCTTGCTGTCAATAAAGACCTGTCAGATACCCCCCTCCCCCTCCAAAAAAAAAGAGTGTCAGCAACCAAGGAATAGTCCAGTGCCAATGTGGACTTACTTGGTGATCAGTAACAGGGTGGGTGGGGTTGCTGATGCAGCTAGGACCAGGATGATGGCGCGGCAGTGCCCAATGACGACACTCGTGTGATGGACCACGGCGTGTGGAGTGTGGTGCAGACCATGGAAAACACAGCAGACTTTTAATGCCGTGTCATAGTGTCGATGACGGACTGGACTGCTGTGTTGATGTGTACATCAGCATCGTCGATGCAGGCTGGCCGGCTGGTGTGGACGAGCGGTTCTAGGCGCTTCAGTCTGGAACCGCGCGACCGCTACGGTCGCAGGTTCGAATCCTGCCTCGGGCATGGATGTGTGTGATGCCCTTAGGTTAGTTAGGTTTAAGTAGTTCTATGTTCTAGGGGACTGATGACCTCAGCAGTTAAGTCCCATAGTGCTCAGAGCCATTTGAACCATTTTGATTACTGGCGTCATTCCCTACGAGCTGATGTTGGAGAATGCAGAGGGCTCAAATAATGGGATCATTGATTTGGCTGGACTAGGTGTTGGCTTAGTCTCAGTCTGCGGCGTGGTGCTTGTATTCACTGGATTTGATAGGGCTGTAACCATGCCCATAGCAGCGATTTCGTTGAAAATTTCTACAACAAACAAAAAGCATAACGTTAGATAATCACATTATTGACAAACATGGAGAGAGAGATAGAGAAAGAGAGAGAAAACGAGTACTTACGTTCACAAGATTCGCCACTTATCCACACGCCATCCTTTGGGTCGCCAAGAATCTCCATAAGGTCATTCAGTGTGCTGCCATGCATTAGACACCAACGAAATCATCATCACATACCAGCAGAATCACTTGACTCTAAGTTGGGACACTTAGTTGCAGCAGCGGCATCATCAACAATATGGCACTTTATGTTTTTTTAATAATCTGAAGTCACTAACAGAAAGCAGGAAAGATAGGAAACTGGCTAATGAGAAACACCAGAGAGTGGCTCAGGTCAGTCTACCCTGTGGGGAGGAAATCTACTACTCACAGCACCAGATAGCTGCTCTTAACAGTCTACTCAATAGCCCAGGAATAAAGATAGGAAATCTGGTAGTAAGAGGTGCCAGACAGTTGCTCCAGCAGCCTACTCACTAGCAGAAGAAGGAAGGGAAGTGAGTCCTGCCAGTGCACACAGTGGAATAGACTTGCACACCGAAAGGATCCTGTTTTATAGGCGAGGGCCGCATTCCATTGCTTATTTCAGCTAATAAAAGTCGAGTATACTTATTTCTTGTAGGGAGGCTGGTACCTGCCATTGTGGGCGCAGGTACGCCTGGACCTGCTTGCAACAGTGAAGAATCGCGAATTTCAACCAACAGGAATCAAGTTTGTTTCTCTTAGGGCGTAGAGATATTGGCAGCTGCTCATTGTCACACCGTCTGTGTGTGCACGTAGGCAGATGTGGAATGCAGAACACCTGTTGATCAAAGAAACGCATTATTTTCCGACGATTTCCGGCTGCTCGACAAGCCAGACTTGGAGGTGTTATCAGCAGCGCAGTGCACAAACGGCTTAGCCTACGTGGACACCATGGCTCCACACTCGGCTGGTTGCAGTGTTGCTTAGAGCATGAGCTGGCAGTGTAGAAAGAATGCGACATCCACAGCCGACACGAACACAGTGTTGAAGAAGAAATTCCACTTTCCTTATGAGATGTATACATCAGTTCACACATTAAATGATTGCTCACTTACCGTGCACAGATAGACCTGTATGGCCTGGATGCCAGCTGCCATGGACAGGTAGCGCTTCCAGAAATGCATTGAAGAGCTTTCTAAAGTTATAACTCCAGCTATAACTCACAGGCAACACTTAATGAATACTTACCTGAACCCTGTAAGAGGTATAGGAGTATGTGGATAAATGAACAAAATACTCAGTTTTAAAAAGGCAATATCTTCTACTGATAACCCAACTTAAAAGTATTTGTACATTTTCTAAAGCGCATACATAATCACTTATGTGCCCACCATATTTTTTCCTGAGTCTTTGAATAGCTAGGCAGTTATAACCTTCAAGGTTCCTTTGAAAATGTTGTGAAGGAACAACACATTTTCATTACCTTTGGCGTAAACCATGCTGTCTTAATGAGCGGAGATTCGGAACGATGTCGCTATTACTTGAAGCTGGATTCCATCGTCGTCCCACCACTTTCTGCGGTGAAAGTGAGTCAACTAAGCAGCTGTCCGTCAATTCTTGGCAGTCTGTTCTGTACTAATTGGTTTGGGTCAAGTGACGACCATTGTATCTTCGTCAATACTTGTCCAGTGTCAGCGAATGCAGTGAATGCAGTATCTTTAAATATAAATTTGTCCACACTTGTTGTAAAAAGAGCTACACGTCCATGACGATATGAGCGCTTTGTGGTGCCTTCGTGGAATGCCTCTGGTATGAAGCAGTGCTGTCACTTTTATACTAATCGTTGTATGATTCCTGTGAGAGGTGAGTGACTAATACCGTGATCATGCAACAATAATGTGTATGCTGTGGTGCTTGCAGGGAAATTGATTATTCAAATTCAGTTTGGATGTCTATAGTGCCTGTCTTAATATTCTTGTTTTCATTTGTGCAACTGATCATGAAAGCTGACGGTAATCCTTTAATCTCCCGAGCAAGCATCCAAATTCATCGCCCTCATAGTAAGAAGAGCGAAGCCTCGAGTACATATTGTACAGTAGACCAGTACTGTCATTGTTCCAGTCCAGTCGTGAATTAACGTTGCGGTAATACACAAAATTCAGGAATGCTTTTGCACAGGATAGTTACAGTTGTTGAATACATTGGATTCTTTATTCACGTTCCCTCTCCTGTCTGTCTGGAGCGTTAGAATAATGAATCGAGGTGTTTCTAGTTCACCTGCTGTCTTTATTGCCCAACTGTCTCGATGTTGGCGGTAGAACTGCAAACTCATACAGTTCCCATGACGGGAACTTAATGGCAGCTGAACTCCAAAATTTAGAACACATGAAAGTTTCAGATGTTTTTCATCTAATACGGATGTGTGCGGAACTTTTCACACAAACTTATCCAAAATGATTTTATTTTCTGCTCTTGTATATACACATTATTATCAGCAGCACTTCGAACAAAGATCAGTTCCTGCTTGGCGTTCGTAGTTATGCATTTACACTACTGGCTATTACAATTGCTACACCAAGAATAAATGCAGGTGATAAACGGGTATTCATTGGACAAATATATTATACTAGAACTGACATGTGATTACAGTTTCATGCAATTTGGGTACATAGATCCTGAGAAATCAGTACCCAGAACAACCACCTCTGGCCGTAATAACGGCCTTGATACGCCTGGGCATTGAGTCAAACAGAGCTTGGATGGCGTGTACAGCTACAGCTGCCCATGCAGCTTCAACACGATACCACAGTTCATGAAGAGTAGTGGCTGGCGTATTGTGACGAGCCAGTTGCTCGGCCACCATTGACCAGACGTTTTCAATTGGTGAGAGATCTGGAGAATGTGCTGGCCAGGGCAGCAGTCGGACATTTTGTGTATCCAGAAAGGCCCGTACAGGACCTGCAACATGCGGTCGTGTAAAAATCCTGCTAAAATGTAAGGTTTCGCAGGGGTCGAATGTGGGGTAGAGCCACGGGTCGAAACACATCTGACATGTAGCGTCCACTGTTCAAAGTGCTGTCAATGCGAACACGAGGTGACCGAGACGTGTAACCAATGGCACCCCATACCATCACTCTGGGTGATACGCCAGTATGGCGATGACGAATACACGCTTCCAATGTGCGTTCACCGCGATGTCACCAAACACGGATGCGACCATCATGATGCTGTAAACAGAACCTGGATTCATCCGAAAAAATGACGTTTTGCCATTCGTGCACCCTGGTTCGTCGTTGAGTACACCATAGCAGGCGCTCCTGTCTGTAATGCAGCGTCAAGAGTAACCGCAGCCATGGTCTCCGAGCTGATAGTCCGTGCTGCTCCAAACGTCGTCGAACTGTTCGTGCAGATGGTTGTTGTCTTGCAAACGTCCCCATCTGTTGTCTCAGGGATCGAGACGTGGATGCACGATCCGTTGCAGCAATGCAGATAAGATGCCTGTCATCTCGACTGTTAGTGATACGAGGCCGTTGGGATCCAGCACGATGGTCCGTATTACCCTCCAGAACCCACCTATTCCATATTCTGCTAACAGTCGTTGGATATCGACCAACGCGAGCAGCAATGTCGCGATGCGACAAACCGCAATCGCGATAGGCTACAATCCGACCTTTATCAAAGTCGGAAACGTGGTGGTTCGCATTTCTCCTCCTTACACGAGGCATCACAACAACGTTTCACCAGGCAACGCCGGTCAACTGCTGTTTGTGTATGAGAAATCGGTTGGAAACTTTCCTCATGTCAGCACGTTGTAGGTGTCGCCACCGGCGCCAACACTGTGTGAATGCTCTGAAAAGCTAATCATTTGCATATCACAGCATCTTCTTCCTGTCGGTTAAATTTCGCGTCTGTAGCACGTCATCTTCGTGGTGTGGCTTAGCAATTTTAATGGCCGGTAGTGTATTATCCTCAATGAATTCCATGAAGTTTTGAGAGGGATTCACGTACTAAAGTGATTACTTATAGACACGTCTATGATCACGCTGTATTTTGTAGAACATTCAGGTCCAAATCCGATGCAGAAACATGTTTTGAGAGTTGATGTGATTCCAATGTTTCTTGTATGGTTGACTTCGACGGCGCTAAGATCATATCTTATTTCCTGAAACAAAAAAGTGTAAATTTTCACGTTAAGTCGCTATGTTTCTGCTGGAGCACTTCTGTCATTCTTCATGAACGTGCCTTCGGCTATAGGAAACTGCTGCTCGGAATTGTAAAATCATCTCGATGTTGAATCAGAAGTCTTATCCGGTTGTTGCTATTGAATATAACCAAAGCAAACGCTCTGTGAGGGATATATTCCTGACGAGTGACGACTTTTCTGTTTTCGAGAAAACTACTTAACCCAGTCATCTTAGATATCCGAGAATATGTTACAATGTTTCAACTGGAGGACTATAGTTTCAAAATGAATATGAGGAGGAAGTTACTACTTACTGCATTTTTGAGTGGTCGAAATTAAGAGAAACGTGCGAAGTTCTTTTAGACTTGTATAGGAAACTTACGGAAAGACTCAGTAGTTTGAATGCTGTTAGTTATTAAATTACATGTTTCCTACATAGCTTATTCCTTCGCTTTGTGCCATTTCACATAGATGTAACCAGCTGCCTCAAGTGCTTAAAATAACATGCTTCTTTCGAAGTGCAAGCTGCACTGAAATACATTACTGTACTCTGTTGTTTGTAAGAAGAATGAATGAATGATTTTCTTCTTTTAAAACTTGATATCATTTGTATAGCTGAGCAAGTACACTACATCTCTCTCTTATTTCATGCAGTTGTCTGATCGAGGAAGCACTGTTTGTGTGTGTATGTTATTATTATTATTATTATTATTATTATTATTATTATTACGGCCGTTGAGCGAAGCTCTGTGTTCGTGAAAGCTGGTTAAGTTGCGGGGTCGACAACACAGTCTTCCCCGTACCTCTCTAATATTGGTCCACTACAGACTTTGTCAGTTGTGAATGCTGTGCCGGCAGCACAGCGTCGGGGCGGCTGTGGCATTGGGGACGGCAGTGGCGGTGGTGGCGTAGGTATGTAGCTATATTTTTTTAAAGTAAATTATAAGTACTTTGATAGGATATGAGAGACATCAAGGTTTTTCCAGTAAAATATATTGTGTTTTATTGCTTTATATACAAATTTCATTGCGTAGTGGCAGCGCAGTATTTTACAAAAAGTTTACATTCAGGCTGTATTGTACAGAGACCAACAGGTGCAAACACAAACATAGGGGTTCCGTTCGTGATTCCAGATGCTACAGATTCGACAGGTTCGATACTAACACACTTTGATACAGGGGGAATATAGACACTGATACATTGCTCCCTTTGGCCCATATTTACTTTGCTGTTATGCGGATGCTCAACATATTCATAGTACTCTGCCCTTATATAGGAGCATCAGTGGCACAATCTATCTGTGACAATTGTTTATACTGTTGAGTCCTTGTCGCCAAATGTGGGGTCTTGCCCACTCGTTCAAATGTTCAAATGTGTGTCAAATCTTATGGGACTTAACTGCTAAAGTCATCAGTCCCTAAGCTTACACACTACTTAACCTAAATTATCCTAAGGACAAACACACACACACACCCATGCTCGAGGGAGGACTCGAACCTCCGCCGGGACCAGCCGCACAGTCCATGACTGCAGCGCCTCAGACCGCTCGGCTAATCCCGCGCGGCTGCCCTCTCGTCTCGTATAGGGTGCCTTAAAGGATTCTGCGTTCTCGGAATGCTATACAACAAAGGAAATAACATTAGCAGTTTTATTTCAATAAAGCAGGTTGACAATGCTTAACTTGAACGTAAAAAGGTGTCGCAAGCGTTGGCTGACATGCAACATAAATCCGAATCCTTGCTATACACAATGTTCAAAAAAGCAATGGATATGGATCACTACAATCTGATATCGTAGCACTCTCTGCTAGGCCGTGCTAATATTCCACTAATGTACGGCCGAGTCTTATAGGAGCGGCGCTTATATTCACTTCGGCTTGGGGGCGCTCCTGTCGTTGTGCAGTCCTAATAAGCGCAGCATTGGCCAACGTCGTTTCACCGTGTTCCCTGGTCTTGCGTTCTACATCTTCGTTCCGGCGCTTGTGGCTACGCCAGAAGAAGTACACAATACATGTCTTTAAATTTAACAACAGTTGAAAGGTTTAGGTATATGTTTCGTGTCCCGTGAAGTTTATTCTAGCACTGCCTCACCATACATACGTACATACTATCGACATCTTACGACCGAACATGTGACTGCTATTCAGTGTATGAGATGTGTCACTCTCTCGTCAGTCATCTTCCTTTCTATGCATTCCATTACGCACCAATTCACTGTGCTTTCTCCACTTCTGTTATCATTGTCTCGAAGTGTTACCTGAAGTAATAGTGTCAGGCAATGGCCCTCAGTTCACGTCAACTAAATTTCAAAAATTCTGTCAGTGCAATGGCATACAGCATCTAACAACTGCACCGTTCCATCCACAGTCAAACGCTGAAGCGGAACTTTTTGTCAGAACACGCAACAAGCGGCTACACGGGTAGCAGGGGTTGTGTGGCGTGGGCTGGGCGGTTTTTTAGGTTAGATGGCCTCGGGCAAGTGCAGAAAGGGCAACAGCCTCAACGGGTGCGGGGCAAAGTCAGGACATGCGGGGACCAAGCAGCAATCGGTATTGTAATTGTAAACTGTCGAAGCTGCGTTGGTAAGGTACCGGAACTTCAAGCGCTGATAGAAAGCACCGAAGCTGAAATCGTTATAGGTACAGAAAGCTGGCTGAAGCCAGAGATAAATTCTGCCGAAATTTTTACAAAGGCACAGACGGTGTTTAGAAAGGATAGATTGCATGCAACCGGTGGTGGAGTGTTCGTCGCTGTTAGTAGTAGTTTATCCTGTAGTGAAGTAGAAGTGGATAGTTCCTGTGAATTATTATGGGTGGAGGTTACACTCAACAACCGAGCTAGGTTAATAATTGGCTCCTTTTACCGACCCCCCGACTCAGCAGCATTAGTGGCAGAACAACTGAGAGAAAATTTGGAATACATTTCACATAAATTATCTCAGCATGTTATGAACTTAGGTGGAGATTTCAATTTACCAGATATAGACTGGGACACTCAGATGTTTAGGACGGGTGGTAGGGACAGAGCATCGAGTGACATTATACTGAGTGCACTATCCGAAAATTACCTCGAGCAACTAACAGAGAACCGACTCGTGGAGATAACATCTTGGACCTACTGATAACAAACAGACCCGAACTTTTCGACTCTGTAAGTGCAGAACAGGGAATCAGTGACCATAAGGCCGTTGCAGCATCCCTGAATATGGAAGTTAATAGGAATATAAAAAAAGGGAGGAAGGTTTATCTGTTTAGCAAGAGTAATAGAAGGCAGATTTCAGACTACCTAACAGATCAAAACGAAAATTTCTGTTCCTACACTGACAATGTTGAGTGTTTATGGAAAAAGTTCAAGGCAATCGTAAAATGCGTTTTAGACAGGTACGTGCCGAGTAAAACTGTGAGGGACGGGAAAAACCCACCGTGGTACAACAACAAAGTTAGGAAACTACTGCGAAAGCAAAGAGAGCTTCACTCCAAGTTTAAACGCAGCCAAAACCTCTCAGACAAACAGAAGCTAAACGATGTCAAAGTTAGCGTAAGGAGGGCTATGCGTGAAGCGTTCAGTGAATTCGAAAGTAAAATACTAGGTACCGACTTGACAGAAAATCCTAGAAAGATCTGGTCTTACGTTAAATCAGTGAGTGGCTCGAAACATCATGTCCAGACACTCCGGGATGATGATGGCATTGAAACAGAGGATGACAAGCGTAAAGCTGAAATACTAAACACCTTTTTCCAAAGCTGTTTCACAGAGGAAGACCGCACTGCAGTTCCTTCTCTAAATCCTCGCACCAACGAAAAAATGGCTGACATCGAAATAAGTGTCCAAGGAATAGAAAAGCAACTGGAATCACTCAAGAGAGGGAAGTCCACTGGACCTGACGGGATACCAATTCGATTCTACACAGAGTACGCGAAAGAACTTGCCCCCCTTCTAACAGCCGTGTACCGCAAGTCTCTAGAGGAACAGAAGGTTCCAAATGATTGGAAAAGAGCACAGGTAGTCCCAGTCTTCAAGAAGGGTCGTCGAGCAGATGCGCAAAACTATAGACCTATATCTCTGACGTCGATCTGTTGTAGAATTTTAGAACATGTGTTTTGCTCGAGTATCATGTCGTTTTTGGAAACTCATAATCAACTATGTAGGAATCAACATGGATTCCGGAAACAGCGATCGTGTGAAACCCAACTCGCTTTATTTGTTCATGAGACCCAGAAAATATTAGATACAGGCTCCCAGGTAGATGCTATTTTTCTTGACTTCCGGAAGGCGTTCGATACAGTTCCGCACTGTCGCCTGATAAACAAAGTAAGAGCCTACGGAATATCAGACCAGCTGTGTGGCTGGATTGAAGAGTTTTTAGCAAACAGAACACAGCATGTTGTTATCAACGGAGAGACGTCTACAGACATTAAAGTAACCTCTGGCGTGCCACAGGGGAGTGTTATGGGACCATTGCTTTTCACAATATATATAAATGACCTAGTAGATAGTGTCGGAAGTTCCATGCGGCTTTTCGCGGATGATGCTGTAGTATACAGAGAAGTTGCAGCATTAGAAAATTGTAGCGAAATGCAGGAAGATCTGCAGCGGATAGGCACTTGGTGCAGGGAGTGGCAACTGACCCTTAACATAGACAAATGTAATGTATTGCGAATACATAGAAAGAAGGATCCTTTATTGTATGATTATATGATAGCGGAACAAACACTGGTAGCAGTTACTTCTGTAAAATATCTGGGAGTATGCGTGCGGAACGATTTGAAGTGGAATGATCATATAAAATTAATTGTTGGTAAGGCAGGTACCAGGTTGAGATTCATTGGAAGAGTCCTTAGAAAATGTAGTCCATCAACAAAGGAGGTGGCTTACAAAACACTCGTTCGACCTATACTTGAGTATTGCTCATCAGGGTGGGATCCGTACCAGATCGGGTTGACGGAGGAGATAGAGAAGATCCAAAGAAGAGCGGCGCGTTTCGTCACAGGGTTATTTGGTAACCGTGATAGCGTTACGGAGATGTTTAACAAACTCAAGTGGCAGACTCTGCAAGAGAGGCGCTCTGCATCGCGGTGTAGCTTGCTCGCCAGGTTTCGAGAGGGTGCGTTTCTGGATGAGGTATCGAATATATTGCTTCCCCCTATTTATACCTCCCGAGGAGATCACGAATGTAAAATTAGAGAGATTAGAGCGCGCACAGAGGCTTTCAGACAGTCGTTCTTCCCGCGAACCATACGCGACTGGAACAGGAAAGGGAGATAATGACAGTGGCACGTAAAGTGCCCTCCGCCACACGCCGTTGGGTGGCTTGCGGAGTATAAATGTAGATGTAGATGTAGATGTAGAACATTCAAGCAGCAGATGGCCAAACTTCGCTCCGTACACACCAGGGATCAAGCATTGCAACTGCTTCATCGCCTCATACCTTATTTACACATGTAGAACAAGTCGCTGTCATGTTAGAGGTGTTGGTGAGAAACAGTAACTTTGAAGGACTTAGCTGCAGCTCGGTTGAAGTGCAATAGTTCAGATGACTAGGCTACTGTTGTGGTGCTCAACAGTCAAACGACACCAGGTCCGATAAATCTGGAAGACTCCTGACAACCTGCTGCTGCTGCTGTGGCAATGCGGGCAATATACAGTATGTATGCTCATTCAGTAATTTCACTACTATTGTATCCAGGGCACATTTAACTGTTGCAAAGCATAACAAACCATACGTATAAACAAATATCTTATTATTAATAATAACAATTATTATAAAAATAAAGGGTCAATTACTTACTTACAAATCTAATACTCTTATCCTTCTTGTCCTACCTGCTGGCGCTGGTTGGTGCCTGCTAACACATCATCCTTTCATTGTGAGGAACAGACCTCTGACGAAGGACGCCCACATAAATTGGATTCTTAATATAAAAGTGGCGATGGGAGGGGAAGCTCAATTCCTATTGGTTCACAGGTTTCCGGCCTTTCTTAAGCCTACGTATATGTCCAGGAGAGCTGTGTGCCTGAGTAGGAAGGGGAGAGGGTTAACCTTGTAGCTGAGCTTATATGCTCAGTTGTGTCACCTGGCATCATCAGTATCTTCATACTGGTCTCAAACCCCAAGCGTATGGGCAGGCCTGAAGTGCAGAGGGAGGGGAGGGATAGGGGGCCTTGAAATTGCTTCGTATACCTAATTACATAACGTGACACTGGAAGTGACGTCATCAGAGGTCTTGAAATTGCTCCAGAAGTGGCACAGATATCGTACTTGTATGTACACAAATGGAAAATAAAATCGCAACGCCAAGAAGAATGTGTGCGTCAATTGAAAGTTCGTAGACGTGTTTCTACATCTGTAAGATGATGTCTATTCAGATTCCGCGCCATTAACATAAGAGTGGTGGCAGTAGCGCCACTATGATGAGGCATATCAGGTTTGTTTTCAATGCAGACTGTAACGGTCGTCAGCGATAGTTACCTCTGAGTAGTAAGGATGCCTGTGAGACGATGAAGATGTCATTATCACCACCTCATTAACTTTGAACGAGATTATGTATTAGGGCTACGAGAAGATGGATGTTTCTTCTGCAATACCGCAAAAAACACTTGGCGTGAACGTAGCCAATGTAGGTCGCAAGAAGACCAAACTTCCGACAGCTGCATGGCACCACCGAGAGGGAAGAACATCGTGTTCAGCGTCTGGCCCTGACGCGTCGTACTGCATCTGCAGCAGCAATCTGAGCAGCGATGGGTACCACAGTGACACAACGAATTGTTACAAATCGATTACTTCAAGGACAGCTCCGAGCCAGGGTGCATTCCACAGACCCCAAACCACTGCCATTTGGGACTTCAGTGGTGTCAAGCGAGAACTGGTTGGAGGGCAGGGTGAAGGTCTGTTACGTTTTCTGATGAAAGCTGGTTCTGCCTCGGTGCCAGTGATGGCCGTTTGTTGTTTAGAAGGAGGCCACTTGAGGGCCTGCAACCAACCTGTCTGCATGCTAGACACACTGGACCTACGCCTGAAGCTATGGTCTGGGATGCTATTCCGCATGACGTCAGCAGCACTCTCGTGGTTATCCCTCGCACCCTGACTGGAAATATGTGCGTCAGTCTCGTGATTAGATCTGTTGTGCTGCCATTCATGAACAGCATTCCAAGGGGTGTTTCCCTAAAGGATAATACTCCCCCTCCATACCACAGTTGTAACCCAACATTTTCTACAGAGTGCCCACATGCTGTCTTGACCTGCTCGATCACAATATCTGTCTCCAGTCGAGCATATATGGGACATCATTGGACGAAAACTCCAGCGTCATCCACAAACAACATTAACCGTGCCTGTATTGACCGATTAAGTGCAACAGGCCTGGGACTCCGTCTCACAAATAGACATCCTTCCCTTGTACAACACCATGCATGAGCGTTTGCATGCTTGCATTCAACACAGTGACTTTTCTCGCGCTTATATTAACATGTGGTCTTGCATAGGTAATCACTTAAATATGTTACCTAGACAAACGTATTGGCAAAATTTCATTACTTTACATTGATTATTTTTTGGTGTTGTGATTTTCTGACAGTGTATTTAAAAATTTGCAACCGAGATTGAAAAATAAATGAGGATTGTTTTAAATATCAATACAAATGCTGTTCTCTTACTACGAATTTGTCTGCTTTGGTGGTAATAGCAAATGATTAGGGAGAGCGGTTGTATAGAATGGATAATCTTGGAAAGAGGTTATAAGACGACAGCTCTAAACGTTAAACAATGATGTTGAACTGTAATCGAATTAAATCAGTTCTTGTTGAGGGAATTAGGTCAATAATGTGTCGATAAAAGTGTGAAATTTGGAAATTTGTGGCAAGTTCCTATGGGAGCAAACTGCTGAGGTCATCGGTCCCTAGGGTTACACACTACTTAATGTAACTTAAAGTAACTTACACTAAGGAAAACACACACACACCCATGCCCGAGGGAAGACTCGAACCTCCGACGGGCAATAAAAGTGGGGGAGCGTGTTGCGCCTAGGAACACTTCTCAGACTTTCGCCTCCAGGCAGCCCTGTAATAAAAGTTTAATATGTTTTCTTACTACACTTTTAAATGTAAAGAAAACTCTCTTGCGTCATCCTCACCCTACAGGTGTCACTGGATGCGAATATGGAGGGGCCTGTGATCAGCACACTGCTCTCCTTGCCGTTGAGAGATTTTGTGGATAGAGCTGCTGCCACTTCTCGGTCAAGTAGCTCCTCATTTGACCTCACTAGGGCTGAGTGTGCCCTGCCTGCCAACAGCTCTCGGCAGACCCAGACGGTGGCCCATCCAAGTGCTACCCAAGCCCGACAGAGCTTAACTTCGACGATCTGACAGGATCCGGTGTTAGCAATGCGACAAGGCCGTTGGTTTCTTAAATGTCAGCGTTCACTTTTTTGTGCTGCAGCCTTTTTGAAATTACGGAAGTTATCTGGTAAAGTAAGGTTTCTCCAAATGTGAGAAAAACGTTTGAAGCTACAATACAGTCAAGTACCTAAGAATAAACATTCTGTTGAAGTTTGAATGTGTTGCAGTTGAGGACATCTTGCCAATACTGTATTTAATAATCTGTCTGTTACATAATTCATCTACTACATACCAATAACCACTAGGTGAAATCAAACTATTATAAAAAACCAGTTACAAGTTAAAAGCACTTTTAATAGAAGCTATTGAAAACTAACACAAAATTCCATTTTTAAAACAAATAAAACTGTTAAGACATTAAAGAAACTTAGTTCATTTCCAAATATCATATGTACCGTGCTACAAGACCTTTCCCCATTTCAACGTACAAGATGGTGCACAACGGACAAATGTCTTAGTTGTCCACATGCTATGAAGTTAGTTTTAAAAAATATAGCACTTTACTCACCAATAAATTCTGTAACTGAAGAATTAAGAATATCTTCCAAAGAGCTTTAACCCTTTAATTCCAGATTTTTTCCTAGAGAAAGGAAAGTTTTTCTTAATGCTGCAATGCTCTTATGTGATTTTTAACGATTTTAGATGCAAGATTTATACAAAAATACGTAGCCGTTTTCAAAATATACTTTGTACATTTGGATGTCTTACGAACTAAAATAACTAATTTTGATGTATTCACTGTTATATTAAATAAACTGATCATTCAATAATCACTATGCAGAATAGCAATAATAATGTTCATTTATATAGTGGAATATAACCAACCAATCACTTTCATATATTCTGGCGGCTAGCTATTGCTGTGCACTGGCACACTGGCTTGCTGATGTTTTTATCGAGAAGCGCAACAGCTGGCAGCAGCTATACATGATAAAAAGACGGAATATTCAAAATTGTGTGCGTGAGGTGTCCATTGCAGAAAAATATTAAATTTTATTGTCTTTTAAGACGGTAAAATTTAATGTGCACAGTTGTAGCCAAAGAGTTTGGGAGGGCCAATATATTACATAGCACTTGAATGTGTACAACTAAACGTATACTGGTGTGTAAGACTTAAAGACGAAAGGGACAATGTGTCACTGCAAAGTAACATAGCTTGATGAAACTTGGACCGTAGAGAAATGAAACTTTTATTCAAAGAAAATAATTACACTGAAGTCACTGCGATTCATGATAGTGCCCTGGACATTACAAAAGGCGGGAAATGGTTTTTAGTTGGGTATGTGATGAGCACAGATAGGAATGCATGCTCTGCAATGTGCTCCCATGCCGACCACAAGGTTGTTCTGCAGTTCTCATGGTATGAGATTCCATTCCTCGACTAGCACAGCTGACAGCAACTGGTTGGTCGCTGGTGCATTTGGACATGCTGCAATACGTTTTCTCAACGCATCCCTCCCGTGCTCGATGGGATTTAAGACGTGGAATGGGCAGGCCAGAGCATTCGGCGAATACTGTCTCGTTCCAAGAGCTACTCCACCTGCGCTATTCCACACCGTCACGAGATAGTCATGCATAACAATGACGTCAGAGCCGAAGGCACCCCTAAAAATATGCACATGGTGGAGGAGTACATGCTCGTAATACCGTCCATAACAATGACGTCAGAGCCGAAGGCACCCCTAAAAATATGAACATGGTGGAGGAGTGCATGCTCGTAATACCGTTGTCCGGTGAGTGTACCGTGTTTAAAGATTTTGACATCAATATAACAATACAACAATATACTCCCCACATCAAAATACCTGGACCAGCAAAACGACCATGTTCGACAACGTTCCTGGGAGCATTATGCGTTCCCTCCACGATCGTTTTCATGGTCCCGGTGCTATCGTGTGGAGAGGCAAAACGTTGCATGGGCGTACTCATCTCAAAATCTTTGAGCACGGTACACTCATCTACATCTAAATCTACGTGATTACTCTGCCATTCACAGTAAAGTACCTGGCAGAGGGTTCAATGAACCACCTTCAAGCTGCCTCTCTACCGTTCCACTCTCGAACGGCACGCGGGAAAAACGAGCACTTAAATTTTTCTGTGCGAGCCCTGATTTCTCTTATTTTATCGTGATTATCATTTCTCCCTATGAAGGTGGGTGCCAACAGAACCTTTTCGCAATCGGAGGAGAAAACTGGTGACTGAAATTTCATGAGAAGATCCCGTCGCAACGAAAAACGCCTTTGTTTTAATGACTGCCAATCCAATTCACGTATCATGTCTGTGACACTATCTCCCCTATTTCGCGATAATACAAAACGAGCTGCCCTTCTTTGTACTTTTTCAATGTCATCCGTCAGTCCCACCTGATGCGGATCCCACACCGCACAGCAATACTCCAAAATAGGGCGGACAAGCGTGGTGTAAGCAGTCTCTTTAGTAGACCTGTTGCACCTTCTAAGTGTTCTGCCAATGAATCGCAGTCATTGGTTTGCTCTACCCACAATATTATCTATGTGATCGTTCCAATTTAGGTTATTTGTAATTGCAATCCCTAAGATTTTAGTTGAATTTACAGCCTACAGATTTGTGTGACTTATCGCGTAATCGAAATTTAGCTGATTTCTTTTAGTACTCATGTGAATAACTTCACACTTTTCCTTATTCTGAGTCAATCGCCACTTTTCGCACCATACAGATATCTTATCTAAATCATTTTGCAAGTCGTTTTGATCATCTGATGACTTTACAATACGGTAAATGAGAGCATCATCTGCAAACAATCTAAGACGGCTACTCAGATTGTCTCCTATGTCGTCAGTATAGATCAGGAACAATAGAGGGTCTATAACACTTCCTTGGGGAACGCCGGATATTATTTCTATTTTGCTCGATGACTTTCCGCCTGTTAGTACGAACTGTGACCTTTCTGACAGGAAATCACGAATCCAGTCGCACAACTGAGGCGATACTCCGTAGGCACCCAGTTTGGTTAGAAGACACTTGTGAGGAACGGTGTCGAAAGCCTTCTGGAAATCTAAAAGTATGGAATCAATTTTACATCCCCTGTCGATAGCAATTTTTTACTTCGTGAGTATAAAGAGCTAGTTGTGTTTCACAAGAACGATATTTTCTGAATCCATGCTACGTGTCAATAAATCGTTTTCTTCGAGGTACTTCATAATGTTCGATACAGTATATGTTCCAAAACCCTACTGCAAATCGACGCTAGTGACATGGGCCTGTAATTCAGCGGATTACTCCTACTTCCCTTTTTGGGTATTAGTATGACCATTCAACATTATTGTGACACTGTGCTCCTTCTCTATATGAGTCTTTTCAAAGGTGTATCCGGCCCTGACTTTATGTATCTGGATGATAACGTGCGCCGGCCGGGGTGGCCGAGCGGTTCTAGGCGCTACAGTCTGGAACCGCGCGACCACTACGGTCGCAGGTTCGAATCCTGCCTCGGGCATGGATGTGTGTGATGTCCTTAGGTTAGTTAGATTTAAGTAGTTCTAAGTTCTAGGGGACTAATGACCTCAGAAGTTAAGTCCCATTGTGCTCAGAGCCATTTGAACCATTTGATAACGTGCGAACGCATCGGACTGTGAGGTGGAGGAGCTCTTGGAACTTGAGGATGTTCGGCGTATAGAGAGGTCTGTCCTTTCTTCCGACTTAAATCCCATCAAGAATGTATGGAATTGTTGCAATATGTCCGCGTGCGCCAACGACCGTCCAGCAGTTGTCAACAGCGCTGTTGTAGCAATGTAACGCCCTACCTCAAGAACTCATAACCTACCTTGTGGGCAGCATGGGAAGACGTTGCAGAGCATACACTGCCGTCCATGCTAATCACACACACTATTAAGAACCATTTCCTGCCTTTTTTAATGTGCACGGGATGGCCACGAATATCAGTGACTTTAAGGGGAGGTTTACTATCTTTGGCCCGAAAAAAACATGTTCTTTGAGAATTTTTTTCGGGATGTGTTATAGATATCAATGTCAAATTTAATAAAAATGTTTATTGAGATTTCCTCTACAAACTGGAATTTTTTCGACCGGAAATGTCGAAGAACAAAGGCGGAAGTGCCGTCGGAACGAAACAAAATTTCGATGTAGACCTCCACGCGCGGTATGTCACAGGTCAGCCGGCTCGTCTGAAATTAAAATTGAGTTAACGTTAGCGAAGTATATAAGAATCTTTAGGAGTTGTACCTCGCTTAAGTTATCTGGACCATAGGAAACAAAATGGCGGCCATTTGAAAAAAAAATAGGTTTTTTGATCGAGTTTTCTAATTCGTCGGCCAAGTAAAAATATTTATAGTTGATGGATGGGAATAAAAGTGGTACAACTCCTAGACAATTTAGTTAGCTTCGTCGGAAACAAAGAATCGTGCCAATCGGTTCAGTAGATTTGAAGTTATCATACGGCGCGATAAAAAAAAAAGTCATTTCGAGGAAAACGCGTTTGAAGGTTTGACTACATGTAAATGCAATATTATGCAACTTATGTTCTATCTGCTATTCCGGATCCATAAACTAGTCCTGCCTTTTTCTCATAGAGGGCGTTCTGGACGATCTGGGCCATTCTGCGCTGCTCCATAGCCGCTCGTACGGCCGATGACAAGCGGTTTTCGGCCGCTTGAATTCGGTGGTCATCCGAATGCTTGGAGAACTGCGTCGAATAGAGTCCCAGGGTGACGTCCATCGTTGTCATGGTCTTCAGAATTGCTGAATACCCTTCGTTGAAGCTGCTCACTTCCAGGAAAGTCGCAATCTCAACAGTCTTCGCACCAGAATGCAAACGCTTGGGGGCTAACTTCCAAACACACGTGTTTAAACTTTCATTTGAATTTTGTGTGTTTCCTCCCAAGCACCGGTACAATAACTCGTCCTCCGACAGAAAAAAACTGGTGCGTGAAAAAGGCAGATTTCAGGCAGGTGCATTTTTTGTTCAATCGCGAATAACAAACATTTCCGTTCCGTATTCGGAGAAACCGTTTCAGGGGTGGATTCTAAACACTTTTATGGATCCAAAAATGCAATTTTTTAAAAAATCGGTTTTTTGAACCAAAAGATAGTAAGCCTCCCCTTAATGGAATTATTGTCTTTCAGTAAAATTGTCGTTTCTATTCGTCTCATTGCGAATTTCTTTCACTTACCTTCTGTTATATACTATAGCAGTTCTTTCTATGTACAGTCCAAGTTTCATGGAGCTTTGTTCCTAGGCAGCGACACATCATGCGAAAGTTACTTTTGTCCTGAAGTCTTGCACACCAGTGTATTTGTGTGGCACATCACACCAGTTTTCAAACGTTAGAGGTTATAACCACGACTGACCCACATTTTTGCCAATGAACATGACATTTATGGCAAAACTTTGAAAGTCTGGAAACTGACGACAGTGCTCCGCTGTTTGCGTTCCATATTTCATTATTTCATAACAGAATACGGTTGCCGTTCACAGGTTTGATGGCCATCAGGCACAGCACGATCAAGACGATTTAATCACTGTAGCAAATTCCACATTGATGACTGCTTTAGATCTGCACGTGTTCGGCTGTCCGGAGATGGAGAGCACATGCAGCTATTTCGCAGCTCAGGCTATTCAGTCCCGCATCGGATTCGCAAGCTGGATCAGGTACCGTTGAGTACTTATAGAACGGCCACAGCATATTCCTCTACCGACCTTCAATGCCTCTCTGGTAAAATAGCGCTTAAATGTCTTCTCCAGGCTGCTAGATTCAGTAACAGACACTACACTGTTCAAAATTACTTTAATACTGACACTTTTTTTAAAAAAATCTCATTTTGTTCGTTGTATGTGCTCGGGGCGGACGTCGCAAGGCACCCGTTTCAGTCCATCGTTGATCCATTAACTCAGTTTTTTTATTACAGAGGGCCGCTGACCCTCTGACCGAACACGCTGAGCTATCGTGCCGGCGCACTTAGGCAGAACGCACGTGTAGTACGGAGTAGACTTGCCACATCGCACACGCTTAGTCACGCTTAGTCATTTAACTCGTTCAAACTTCCAAAATACTCAGTGTACTAAACTGTAACTTGCATGAGTGTGTTATGGGGAAGCAGTATCTTTCTACTTTTATTTCATTTTAAGCCCCTTTCACTAGCCACTCTCTTGTCTCAATCGGCCACTCGTCGAAATTTGAGTCTTCCACAGCGTCCTTGGCGTTTTGTTCTGTACTGAGTCTCGCCTGTCGCGAATACTCGTTTTCGTTTACAGATATGAATATTTAACTGTTGACACAATTTTAATTAAAACATTTACATATTTACGTTGTTATGCATGGATACTGTAGAGTTTTTCTGAGCCCAGTTACTGTACAACCACAATACCTTATTGTTTTCAGATATTTCGTCTCTCTTGTGGGATGACACTAGTAGGAAAAATACCATTCTCTCGTGCTTACTGGTGTTTGTTTTTGGGTGGGGGGGGGGGGGGGCGTATAATTACTTCAGTTGTTTTCATCTCAGCATCGCGTCCCTCTTTGCAGCAATTTGCTCACCATCAACTTGGCAGGCTTTAATATTTGCTTTGCGTAGTCCGATAGCCAACGGCCTTGCCGCAGTGGTAACAGCAGTTTCAATCAAATCACCGAAGTTAAGCGCTGTTGGGCTTGGCTAGCACTTGGATGGGTGACCGTCCGGTTCTGCCGAGCGCTATTGGCAAGTGGAGTGCACTGACTGAGAAGTAGGAGCTCTGGTCACAAAACTGACAACGGCAGGGAGAACAGTGTGCTGACGACATACCCGTCCATATTCGCATCCAGTGACGCGTATTCGGAGGATGACACGGTGGTCGGTCGGTACCGTTGGGCCTTCCGAGGCCTATTCGGGCTGAGTTTATAGTCCGACACCTTTACTGTTCGCATTTTTCCTTCCTGTCGCCAATTAATTTAATCTTGCTAATAGGAAGCTTCCACTGTACACGCCAGGGTAGCCGAGACCGCTTCCTGGACTCAGGTAGGCGAGCTGGCCCAGATCGAATCCGCCCGGCGGATTAACAACGAGGGCCAGTGTGCCGGCCATCCTGGATGTGGTTTTTAGGCGGTTTTCCACATCCCGCAAGGTGACTACCGGGCTGGTCCCCACGTTCTGCCTCAGTTACCCGCGTCGCAGACATTTGAAACACGTCCGCACTATTTCACGATTTACGCTAGACGCAGACAGTTGGGGTACACTGATTCCGTCCTGGGGGGTACGGGTTGGCGGCAGGAAGGGTATCCGGCCATCCCTAACACTAACATTGCCAAATCCGTTGTAACCACGCCGACCCTGCGATCGCTGCGGGACTATGGCGGAAGCAAAAGAAAAGAAAGGAAGCTTCCACTGTCTGGTAACAATGCGTATTACTAAAACTGGAACGTGTTTGCACTTGGTCACGTGATCAAGCTAGTTCTCACTGCTACATGATATACCGTTTGCTTTGCCGAGTAATAACGTAATCCCATCAAACAATACACATAAAACAAACAAATGTTGCAACCTTCAGGAATGAAAACACACCGAACACCACACAGGAGCATACTACAACTGGCTAGTGTTGCAATCGAGGGATGGAGGGTTGGCAAGCGTGGGTGATTGCTACAGCTCAAGGACTCTTGGGATTGGCTGAACGCTTGGTGTGCCTCTATGGTGGATGTCACCACAGTAATTCCTTCGTAACTGTCAATCCTAAAGTAATTTTTAACAGAGCGGTGACTGACACATAGGGAGAGTAATATCTGAAAGTTCCACCATAGACTGATTGTTCAGTTTTTTATTGGTTTTCGGTCCCTCGACCATATAACCATCTCCTATGTGCACATTCGACTGCCCCCTATACTATAAACACATAATAAGTCTTATAAACACTAGAATAATAATTTTCTTGCACTGTTCTCATTAATGTTTGTTTAATTATTTACCATGTAACTTTAAGTTTTGTCGATAAAACTGTAATTCTGCCAGAAACGCCGAAGGAGTTCTTACATCTGTTGAACGGAATAAATAGTCTTGAAAAGAGGACTAAGAGGAACATTTACTGCAGTAAATCAAGGATAAGGGAGTAATGGAATTAACTCAGGTGAAGCTCAGGAAATTAGATTAAAAATGACACACCAGAAGCAGTAAATAAGAATTACAATTTGGGCAGCAAAATAACTAATGATGCCCGTGAACGGAGTTCACGTTACGACAGAAGTGACAGCGAAAATTCCTTTTCTGAAAGAGACAAATCTTTTAACACGGAGTATAAATTGAAGCCCTGGAAAGTTTGTCACAAAATATTCGTCTTTACAAAATGGTTGAGGCTTTGGTGGCCACTTGTTCATGTATTCTGTAAAACTGTGTGCCCGAGGAGTGCTAGTTCTGCAAGGTTCGCAGGAGAGCTTCTGTAAAGTTTGGAAGGTAGGGGACGAGATACTGGCAGAAGTAAAGCTGTGAGTACCGGGCGTGAGTCGTGCTTCGGTAGCTCAGATGGTAGAGCACTTGCCCGCGAAAGGCAAAGGTTCCGAGTTCGAGTCTCGGTCGGGCACACAGTTTCAATCTGCCAGGAAGTTTCATATAAGCGCACACTCCGCTGCAGAGTGAAAATCTCATTCTGAATGACATACTTGTCTTTGTTTTGCAAGGAATGGAATCGTCGGCGCTTATTAGTTAGGAAAATAACTGCTATTAAAACGTGGCATTATAGAGAAATGATGACAGTTAGATGGGCTTAGTCGGATAACTAATGAGGTGGTACTGAAACGAATCACGGAAAAAAGAGCCTTGTGGAGGCTAGTGTGTGTGTGTGTGTATGTGTGTGTGTGTGTTTAGTAGAGTGGAGGTGGGGGTAAAAAATAACACAGAAAAACAAGCCTTGAATAGAGTAAACAAGTTGAAGCAGAGGTAGGCTGTATCAGTTATACATAGAAGAGACTTGCGCAGGACCATAACACGTTTTCAGGTACTGTTTATGAACATTCATAAAATATGTAAATTATTTATGTTGAAATATTTAATCACTAGGTCATGTCAGGCTTGGTGGCCTAGTGATAAAGTGTGAGACTTGAGACTGTTAGGTCGTGGGATCGAATCACAGTCAGACGCTGGAACTTTTCAGTCTGCCTCTGGGCTAGCGTTCACCTGTCAATGATGTGAAGATATGCCAGGAAAGACACGTGATTCGGCTCCCACGTTAATCTGTAGATCCCTTTTCCCTGGTAGTATTGCTGGCGCAGGTTATGGCGTGCAAGTAGACAAAAGTGTGTAAGAGGAAAGATATCGATCCTGTATTTGAAAGATCGAACTAGCCTTACGCGTCTTTGCCACAGCGCAGCTGCATCGCTGACGGGGAGGGCCTCTAGATCTAGAAGGGCGAGATTGCAGCCAGGAGATCGTGTGAATCAGTCGAGCCGGAGGATGCCTGCAGAGCAGATACCGACCCCTCGCGCTTCTCGCATATATGTGAAGTATTTGGTGGAAAGATTAAAGTCGCGCCATCACGCGAGTGGGACGCGTATGTATGTGAAGAAAGTGAGAATTTTGAAGCTCAGGATCAGTTTTGTATCGGGGGAGTAATTACATAACTAAACGACAACAGCACAGTAAAAAACCATCAATGGTAAGCTCATATAAACTCGTGATAGATGAGTGACTGTAGCTATAGTGAGAGTGCCCTCAGAAGAAGAAGGGACGCGATACTTGAATATGAAGCTGAATAAATTAACTGTGTCGTACAAAAGTGTTCACATATTACAACCTCCATATTATTATTACAATATTATAGGTCCACGTTCACAACTTCGGTCATCGGCGCATGTACTTCGGGAGTAAGTTGGGCCTCCAAAACTGGGTATTTATGACTGTCCGATGACTATTTTTCCTGCCAGCTATTCTACAGCATGTAACAATCAGCTAAAAATTAAGAAATAATACCGGTGGCGGCTTACAAGTGGCGTCTAATTGAAAGATCTTACAAACAGGCGGCTCTACAATTATGTGCCTGGCAAAGGGTTCATCGAACAACCTTTAAGCTACTTCTCTACCGTTCCACTTTCGAACAACGTACGAGAAAAACGAACACTTAAATCTTTACATGTGAGCTCTGATTTGTCCTATTTTACTATGACGATCATTTCGTCCTGTATAGGTGGGAGCTAACAAAATATTTTGACACTCTGAGGAAAAAGTTGATGATTCAGATTTCATGATAAGTTACTGCCGCAGCAAAATGTCCTTGTTTTAATGACTGCAACCCCTATTCGTGTGTCATATCCATGACACTCTCTCCCTTATTTTGCGATAATAACAAACGAGCTGCCCTTCTTTGAACTTTTTCGATGTCCTCCGTCAATCCTGTGTGATGCAGGTCCCACGCCGCACAGCAGTACTCCAAAAGAGGGCGGATAAGCGTAGAATGAGCAGCAGATCTGTTACATTCTAAGTGTTCTGGCAATAAATTGCAGTCTTTGGTTTGCTTTACCCACAACATTATCTATGCGATTGTCGTAGTTTTAACTATTCTTAATAAGTATCAAAATTCAGTACAGTCTTGGATCCTTTTAATTGTCAAAGTGGAGAATTTACGGAACAATAATGTTTAGAATTTTAAAGTTGTTTAAAGTTTTAAGGTTTATTCAATGGAAACGGCCGGCAGATCTGTTTCGTTGCCGTAATATATTAATATAATGTTCCTTTTTTACGCCCTAGCTTTAGCCTACCTGTCAGGCGTTTTAAACGAAAAATATGTCAACTGTCACTATCATATTGTTATTCTACAGATTGTTTTACAAAAAAAAAAGTTTTTGTACTATTTATCCCAATATGCCTTGTTCTGATTCACCACTCGTGTATCCCCCAAAAAACCACCAATCATTCGGTCGAGCCCGCGCATCATTAGCGCATGCGCTAGCCGTCCACTGGAAAGCTTTTTACTTCCCTGCCGTCAGTATGACAGAGCACGCTTCCGCGTCCCCTGTTCGCGATTCCGTATAGATCGGAGAAGCGGTAAGTGCGGTTTTCAGGTTCTGTTTTTGCGTCAATAGCTATTTATTCGACGGATTTGGTCCAGGTAGATCATCTCTCCATTTTGTGGCTACCACTTCCTGGTTTTACATTCTGGCCCAAAATTAGGCTTCAATAGTTTTTTATTTACTTTGTCTTACCGATAGATCACTATGGTGTGCCTTGCTTAGGACCCGTCCGCTATATTGGAATCCGGCTGTTTTATTCTATGACATACTGCCTTCTAGCGGTGTTTTGTCGTGACGGACAACAAAAGATCCCGAGTTTTTCCTCTCTAACGTTTTAGTTACGTGAGTACCAAAATTTTGATATTCTCATGTCAAAGTTTTTAATATTTCTTAAATTATTTTTAAATTTTAAAATAATTTAGCATACCAGTGTATATCTCGGGGTTGTTATTCCTTCTGGATTTATTGTTATACAGCTCTTAGTGCCACAAAACAGGGAAAAGGACTAAAACACAGCTGAAGTGGTTTATAATACCCAAAATGACTACTTGTAGCTGTGGTTGCCCTGCGGACCGCATTATCTATGTTATCGTCCCAATTTAAGTAATTTGTAATTAGGTGAGTTTACAGCCTTTAGATATGTGTGATTTATCTTGTAACAGAAATTTAGCGGATTCCTTTTAGTAGTCAACATGGATGACTTCACACTTTTCATTGTTTAGAGTGAGTTGCCACTTTTTACACCATACAGACATCTTGTCTAAATCATTTTGCAATTCGTTTTGATTATCTGATGTCTTTGCAAGACGGTAAATGATAACATCATCAGCAAACAATCTAAGAGGGCTGCTCAGATTGTCACCTAAATCGTTTATGCAAATCGCAAACAACAGAGGGCCTGTCACACTTCCTTGGGGAACGCCAGATATCACTTCTGTTGTACTCGATGACTTTCCGTCATCCCTTCCCAGCTAATCATGCCACACGAACTTACTTCATTACCAGGTCAAAGTTGGCAGCTGCTCATGATCTCTATAGAGTACTGCAAGACACAGGGAGGCTTGCATTTTCATTTACCAGGTTATTCTTTAGCTCTTATTGCTGAATTCTCAACAGAAACCGGGAAAATAGGAGGTGATTGAAGTCGGCAACTGTTCCGTGTCCACTCTCGCTCTTGAGTACTCACTAAGTCAAAAGCGGTAAAGATGGCTTGGAAAATTCCCATTATTTAACCTCATCCGTATTAAGCTGGAGTTACCTCTTCTGCAGTTGCTGGTTTTGTAGAACCAGGGTTTGTTGCGAACTGTTGCACAGTACCTGCCTTTCAGTTACCTTGATAGACTCCAGTATTCTTGTCAGTGGAATTTAACATGGTATTTAATAATGTTATAAAGTCCTGTATGGAGTAATTCCACGTTTAAAGGTGTCGCTATTAATATCTGTTCCTCAGCTGATCAAATGAATCACAGCTAAACGCTTAAGATATTTCAAATTTCTTTGACCAAATAATATTTTAACGTGGCATATGTTTAACACCAAAACATGTCTTTACCATTTAGTCTTGATGCACACTTCATTGTTAATTTACACTACTGACCATTAAAATTGCTACACCACGAAGATGACGTGCTACAGGCGCGAAATTTAACCGACAGGAAGAAGATGCTGTGATATGTAAATGATTAGCTTTTCAGAGCATTCACACAAGGTTGGCGCCAGTAGCGACACCTACAACGTGCTGAAATGAGGAAAGTTTCCAACCGATTTCTCATACACAAACAGTAGTGATGCCTCGTGTAAGGAGGAGAAATGCGTAGCATCACGTTTCCGACTTTGATAAAGGTCGGATTGTAGCGTATCGCGATTGCGGTTTATCTTATCGCGACATTGCTGCTCGCGTTGGTCGAGATCCAATGACCGTTAGCAGAATATGGAATCGGTGGGTTCAGGAGGGTAATACGGAACGCCGTGCTGGATCCCAACGGCCTCGTATCACTAGCAATCGAGGTGACAGGCATGGCTGTAACGGATGGTGCAGCCACGTCTCGATCCCTGAGTCAACAGACGGGGACATTTGCAAGACAACAACTATCTGCATAAACAGTTCGACGACGTTTGCAGCATCATGGACTACCAGCTCGGAGACCATGGCTGCGGTTACCCTTGACGCTGCATCAGAGACAGGAGCGCCTGCGATGGTGTACTCAACGACGAATCTGGGTGCACGAATGGCGGAACGTCATTTTTTCGGATGAATCCAGGTTCTGTTTACAGCATCATGATGGTGGCATCCGTGTTTGGTGACATCGCGGTGAACGCACATTGGAAGCGTGTGTTCTTCATCGCCATACTGGCGTATCACCCGGCGTGATGGTATGGGGTTCCATTGGTAACACGTCTCGGTCACCTCTTGTTCGCATTGACGGCATTTTGAACAGTGGACGTTACATTTCAGATGTGTTACGACCCGTGGCTCTACCCTTCATTCGATCCCTGCGAAACCCTACATTTCAGCAGGATAATGCACGACCGCATGTTGCAGGTCCTGTACGGGCCTTTCTGGATACAGAAAATGTTCCCCAGCACATTCTCCATATCTCTCACCAATTGAAAACGTCTGGTCAATGCTGGCCGAGCAACTGGCTCGTCGCAATACGCCAGTCACTACTCTTCATGAACTGTGGTATCGAGTTGAAGCTGCATGGGCAGCTGTACCTGTACATACCATCAAAGCTCTGTTTGACTCAATGCCCAGGCGTATCAAAGCCGTTATTACGGCCAGAGGTGGTTGTTCTGGGTACTGATTTCTCAGGATCTGTGCACCCAAATTGCGTGAAAATGTAATCATATGTCAGTTCTAGTATAATATGTTTGTCCAATGAATACCCGTTTATCATCTGCATTTCTTCTTGGTATAGCAATTTTAATGGCCAGTAGTGTAGTACTGGATACTCTCGTTGCTAGTTGTTACAACAAATTTCACACTTTGCAAAATTAATTTTCACACTACAGTGGAACGTCTACTGATTTGAAACGTTTTGGCAGATTTAAACATGTGTGCCGGTTCAGGCTCGCACTTAGGGCCTATTCCTGCGCACAGAGACAGTTTTAATCTGCCAGGAAGTTTTAGTTTCTTACTTGTTTATAAAAACAAACTGTGGATATTGATGTTCTGGGGTAGTCATTCCTTCCTTTCGGAGGACGTACGGTCCGGAATCGGTATGAAAGTCGGGCCAAATCGCTGTGTGCACTGAGGCCACTGACGCTCCAGGTTCAACATACCCGTTTGGTGGAACACCGTGTCCTGCTGTGTGAAGAAGTCGGTAACTGTGTGCTGCTCGCCTTCGTCCGACAGGAATCGCCGGCCGCTGTGGCCGAGTGGTTCTACGCGCTTCAGTCTGAAACCGCGCGACCGCTACGGTCGCAGATTCGAATCCTGCCTCGAGCATGGATGTGTGTGTGTTGTCCTTAGGTTAGTTAGGTTAAAGTTCTACGTTCAAGGGGACTGATGACCTAAGATGTTTAGTGTCATAGTGCTCAGAGCCATTTGAACCGACAGGAATGGTCAACCCTTCAAGGCCTTTACTAAGGGACCGAATGCGTGATAATCGCATGGGGAGAGATCACGTTTGTACGGCGGGTGCTCGAGGGCCTCACATTCGTTGTCCGTAATGGGTGAGGCTGGCCTCCCAAATCGAACGGCGTCATGACTCGAATCGCGACCAGCATGGAACTTGGCACACCATTCCACAACGGTGGTCTTCGACAGACATGCTGTCCCATACACATTCTTCTTTCTCCGGTGGATGTCTACCCTTTGGCAGCGCCGGCTGTTGTGACCGAGCGGTTCTAGGCGCTTTAACTCGGAACCGCGCTGCTGCTATTGTCGCAGGTTCGAATTCTGCCTCGAGCATGGATGTGTGTGTTGTCCTTCAGTTAGTTAGGTTTCAGTAGTTCTAAGTCTAGGGTACTGGTGACCTCACATGTTAAGTCCCATAGTGCTTAGAGCCATTTGAATCCTTTTACAGCCGAGGAAAGAATGACACCACGTTGGTCCTGTTTTGACGCATTTGGTAATAACGTTGTAATAGTTCACGTTTCCGTATCCACCACACGCACCTCGGAAAGACACGAATGCCACACCAATCCCTTGCCTACATGTCGGTGATTATAAACCGGATTCGGAGCCGCACTACGTTGTAAATACGCTGTAGCAACGCCGTCAAACGGAAACATTTTGATTTCCCCTTATAACTCCTTACCGACTCAATTGCAATCTCGCATGTAAATCCGAATACGACAAGTAAAATACCTCCTTAAAAGGTACGAGAGTATAGGAGATTGTAACATGTATCGTTCTGGAGCAGTATTGTTAAATCAGGCCGTTGGTGAAATTTGACCCCCAGTAGATGGAAACATAATGTAAAAGTTGAAATTTAAATTTCATTTATATTAACTGGGCCGCTATGGAAATATCTGATACGGTTAATTTCAGATCCTTCTTAAACAGGGCACAGAAATTCCCACTTAATGCTGCCGACTATGAGACAGAAATGAACACTATCAAATACGTTGCACATAATAATGGCTATCACGAACATGAAATAGACACACTCTGACAATGCACAACTAAAAATAACACAAGCAATGTGACACAGCTTCCACACACAACATCCAAAAACCCAAGTACATAACTTTACCATATTTAGGTGTCATATCAGACAAAATAGCCAAGCTGTTTAAAAAAACAGACATCAGCATCACCTTTGCCACGAACTACAGCTTAAAAAAGAAACTGATACATGACATCTCACATCCCACAGAGAAACTTAACAAAGCAGGAATTTAGAAAATTACATGCAATCATTGCAACAAGTATTACAGTGGTCAAACGGGAAGAAGTTTTAAAACTCGCTTTAAACAACACATTGACTGTTTCAGGCTTGGCAAACCGAATAAATCAGATATATCGAAACATAAATGAAACAGGACACAGTGCTACAATAGACAACAATCTCAAAGTACCACATAACTTAGAACAGAGCTGGAAAATGGACATCTTGGAAGAAATGGAAATATTCATCGATGGCCACATGGGGAAAAACGAGATCCTGAATGAAATGACAGACTTCAAAAATTCACATTTCTTTTCCAATTTCACTACAGTACTCCTAGAATAAAAGATGTATAACGTGACTGTTGTTTGACTCTAGCCCCAGCAATACCTTAGGAATATGTAAAATAAAATAGTTTATATCATGATGTTTTCAATAACATTGTAACAGGTGCTCAATTTGTAATGTATTTCGTCAACCTACATCTGTAATACGATAACAAGATGTGCAGAAGACAGGTAAACATCTGACACCACATAGACCGACAAATCGATAGTTAAATCGAAACCAGCTGTCTTTCGATCGCCATCTTGTCCACTGCACTACAGAACTGTTTGTGATAGTGTTTCCAAGTTGCTGCTATGTTAGTGACAATTTGTGAACAGTGACCAGGAGAGGCACGGAAATGGGGCACTCCAGCGCATCACTACGAGACTCCCACACCAAAAGGAAAAAGATGACCGTATCATTCACTAAAAGACTATGTAACGTCTGCATGGCCTTATTTTAAAGTTGTTTCTGTAATGCCATTTAGCCTGAAGATGAGGTTTACCTCGAAACATGTCGTTAAATAAATAAATAATATAATAGTTGACGAAGGTTGTGTCTGGTAGCGGTAATTAAAAAAAAAAACCTTTACATATCATTTGTATTAACTAGGCCACTAGGGAAATATTTGATTCTGAAGTCAGTGACGGCTGGTAGTCATACATTCGCAATTATCTTAGAAATGGCTCGTTTGGTGATCAATATTTACTGGAAAATTTATTATCCTACGTTTTTCCCGTGTCAGTTTGCGCTTTTACTTGTGATACAACCTGTACATGCAGACGCCAACGTTCATGTATTTTAAATGGAATGGCTGGCTGCACACGGTACGTTGCAGGCTTTGGGTGACCGACAAGGAAGAGGGCGCTAGTTGTATGAATAAGATACGACTGAGGCGCTCCAGACAGAGTAAACTCGGCCTGTTTGCCTCTGTCAGGTCACCGTTCTTCCGAGTCCACACAGTGGTTTCAACAATCACAAGGGCACGGCATAAGACTAAGAGAGTGAATTAATACTAGCACCAGTAGCGCAAGAAGAGTACTACAACTGTTGTATAGTTAAATGGCTCTGTGAGATATGTATACTATTACTCCATGAATCTAGTGCATAGTTCATTGACAACCGTGTTATAAGTGAATTAACAGCACCACTTTTGAGTATTTTTTCAGTCGTACAAGAACTGTCTATTATTGTTTATGACCCTGTAAATTTCAATTTTTACTTTTATTTGCGCAGCTCTTTTAATTTTCTATCATCTAATCTGACTACAAAAGGAAACTTCAGTGAAACAAAATGGTTCAAATGGCTCTGAGCACTATGGGACTTAACATCTGAGGTCATCAGTCCCCTACAACTTAGAACTACTTAAACCTAACTAACCTAAGGACATCACACACATCCATGCCCGAGGCAGGATTCGAACCTGCGACCGTAGCGGTCGCGCAGTTCCAGACTGAAGCGCCTAGAACCGCTCGGCCACACCGGCCGGCTCAGTGAAACAATCTGCGACGTGCAGTATGTATACTTGAACACTGACGCCCACAGTCTTTATGTTAGAAATGTGTCGTGATCCGTCTTCTGCGCTTCAAAAAGATGGTTTCCGGAATATGCCAATAATTTGCTGTGATTTACCTTCAAGATGGCAGCGAGCTCTGGTTGCCTGCATCGCTCCTTAGGTAGTGACGTTTGTGAGGAGAAACACTCAGTTATTCGTTTTGAGTTCTAAATCATTAGTTTTTACTTTCTTTCTTGTAAATATACAGGGTGAGTCACTAACTAACCTCGAAAGTATGATAGGAGCTGAAAAGTTTGTGGGACAAATGTTTGCATGGGACAACGGGAGCCATCATATGAGGGTTTTTTGTTGCAAGATGGGGTCGCGTCAGAGATATGAAGGTCAACTTGGTTTTTTTTTTTTAATGGGATGCTATAGTTTGGTACTTGTTTTCTGATAGCGGCTATCGAGACGAAACGAATGATATGTAACAGTAAGGTCTTTGAAGGTCAACGAAGGTTACAAAGGTGGCATGAACGTTCATTTACAGATGGTGTTCGAAGTGATGACCATTGGTATCAGTGCAGTGCTGCAATCTTCTTGTCATGGATTGAGTGGTATTCCTTATCACTTCGACCCTTATGGAAGCACATGCTCTGACAATTCTCTGTCACATATCTTCAGGTGTAGTTAGAACGTCTTTATAAACAATGCCTCTGACGAATTCCCACAAGAAAAAATCCAGTGGCGTCAAGTCTGGCGAACGAGTCGGCTACGGCACGTCTCCAATCCAACGATTTGGGAATTGTCTCTGTATCTCAGTTCTAGGCATCATCCGGACACCCATCGTGTTGATACCACATTCTGTTCCTTGTTCCTAAAGGTATTTCTTCCAAGAAAAGACCTAATATTTCTTGCAGGAATGTGGTGTACTTCCTATCATTAAGATTTCCTTCGATGAAATACGGACCTATAATTCTGTCTTCCAGAATCCCACGCTATACATTCACCGGCCACGGTTTTTGGTGTGCAACTAGCCGCAGCCAACATGGATTTTCAGTTGCCCAGTAATGCATGTTATGCAAATTAACATTTCCATGGTTCGGGAATGTAGCCTCGTCAGTAAATAAAATCAAATTAATAATCTCATCTTTACTGTTGGACAGAATATGGGCAAGGGTATTCCTAGTGTAGAAAGCTGGTGTATATTTCCTGGTTCTCAGTTTATATTCTTATAGCTATACTTTTGGCCTTTGAATGTAATACGAGGTTTATATCTTTATACCTTATATGTGTGTGTTCCAATATTCTTATTATCACACTTAATTACAGTTTATCAGTTAGTGTGTAGTTCAGAGACCTTAACCATAATCTGTATAACTTCTTTAGTAAAATATGTATATGACAGTAAGCCAGTGGGTTTATACTACAGAGTTCAAAAATTAAATATATCATTACAGAGCATTTCTTGTTTTGTGCCCATATTTAATTTCAGCACTGCAATTTCCGTTTTTGATATTTACTCTATGGCAGAAAACACACTTTGAAGAAATTATCCGAATGGGACGGAAATCGGTGAATGTGATGTACAATCGCAACAAATCATTACAATTTCAGAAAAAATGGATGATTTATACAAGAGAAAGAACTTCACAAAATGAGCAAGTCAGTAATGCGTTGGTGCTCCTCTGGCCCTTGTGCAGGCAGTTATTCGGCTTGGCATTGATTGACAAAAAAATGGCTCTGAGCACTATGGGACTTAACTTCTGAGATCATCAGTCCCCTAGAACTTAGAACTACTTAAACCTAACTAACCTGAGGACATCACACACATCCATCCCCGAGGCAGGATTCGAACCTGCGATCGTAGCGGCCGCGCGATTCCAGACTGTAGCGCCTAGAACCGCTCGGCCACATCCAGGCCGGCATTGATTGACAGAGCTGTCCAATTGCAGCGTTAGGTCGTCAGACATCCGAGATGATTGGAGGGCCCTGCCCTTAATGCTCGAAACGTTCTCAACTGGGAAGAGATCCGGCGACCTTGCTGGCCAAGGTAAGGTTTGCCAAGCGAGAAGACAAGCAGCAGGACCCTCGCAGTGTGTGGGCGACCATTGTATTGCTGAAGTGTAAGCCCAGGATGGCCTGCCATGAAGGGCAACAAAACGGGGCTAGAATATCGGCGACGTACCGCTGTGCTGTAAGGGTTATTGACTTGCTGTAAGGTGTTATTGACTTGCTTGGTTTGCGAAGCTCTTTCTCTTGAATAAATCATCCAACTTTTCTGAAATCGTAGTTTTTTGTTTGTCTGTACATCACATCTAACGATTTTCATTCCATTCGGATAATTCGTTCATGGTGTGTTTTATTTTATTTTTTTCCTTAGAGTGTATATATAGTCGAAAATGGGCACATATATTTGGAAATAACAATCTTTGTGTAGATATATGCTGTCTCTGATGTTGTGTGGGCGGTGTATTCAGTCTCCAGTTGACTCATGATGGTCTAGAAAGCCGAAAGCCGGATTACAATCAAATTTAAAATAGATATTGTGCCCTTCTTGAGGCAATTTTCGTTCTGTCGTCGTAACTACAAAAATACCCTCAAAATTGCAAAGCAACTACGGACAACATAGCCGCGCAAATGAAGAAAATACTGTGTAACATTAACACTGTGTGTTTCTTGTTTCAGTATGTCTGTGTTCTTCCAGTAACCGAAGAAGTATATTGTAAAGGACGGTTGTGATGCCCAGGTGTAAGATGCCGTCGCTATCGGGGAATACACCAAGCATGAAGGGATGCAATTGGTCTGCGATAATGTTGAAGTAGTCCGCAGCTGTCATGGTTCCTTCGATTGCAGCTACAGGTCGTATGGAAACCCAGATATCCTCCATAGCATAATACTGCCCCCACCGACTTGTGTCCCTGGTGTTGGTGCATGTTTCATGCTGCCGTTCGCCTGGATGACGGAGTATACGGACACGAGTAACGACCTGATGTAACTAGAAACGCGAGTCACCCTACCACGTGACACGCTTACATTAATCCACCGTTTAATCACGGTGATCTCGTGCCCTTTGTAACAGTAACTGACGATAACATTTGGTCAACACAGGTACACATAGCAGCTGCCTGCTGAAGGGCCCAATGTTCAACTATGTTAGCTGAATGGTGTGCTCCGGAACACGTGTGGTCGCACCAGCATTGAACTCTCTCATCAGATCTACCATTTGTCCGCAGCTCGTGGTCGTGCGGTAGCGTTCTCGCTTCCCACGCCCGGGTTCCTGGGTGAACGAGATACTCGATGGGGCGGAAATTCCACCTGGGTTGACCGAAGGGACCATAACACTCATCCCTAAGAAGAGAGCCGCCCGCCGCATTGAAGAGTTTCGTCCGATTACGCTCCTCAACGCCGACTATAAAATAATAGCGAAATGCATCGCAAACAACCTGAAATCGGCGATGAGGAAAGTCATCAGTCCGTGGCAAACATGTGCGGTACCAGGAAAAATATATTTGACGCCACATGCACCTACAGGGACATAATAGCACAGGCAGCCACCACCAGAAGCGCAGGTGCCATAATTTCGGTGGACTTCAACAAAGCCTTCGACAGGATCGACCACAAACATCTCGTAGAGACACTAAACAGACTCGGGTTTGGGCAAAAATTCATCACAATCATCCAGAAGATACTAAGTACTGCGAGATCGACAGTAATAATCAATAGTTGGGAAACAAAACTGATAAAACTGGACAGATCCGTGAGGCAAGGCTGTCCATTGTCAATGGCTCTATTCGCTATAGCACTGGACCCGCTGCTGCGGAAACTCGCAAACGATATCAGAGGCTTCTCCGTAGGAGGCAAAGCAGTAGCATCTATAGCCTTCGCTGACGACCTAGGCATCTTTATTGAAGACCAGGAAGATATTGGGAGAGTAGAAACCATCATGAATACATTCCAAAAAGCGTCAGGCGCCCAAACCAACCCCAGAAAAACAGTGCTACTGCTAATAGGGAATCAACGACTCAATCCAGACAGCCAGTGGTATAAAATAGCAGAAAGCCATAAAGTTCTTGGAATATATATACAGTCTTGTCCACTTACAATGGCCGCATACAACTGGAGGGACGTGCTACACACCATAAGAGGTCTCTCCAGACAGCACGCGAACCGGAAGCTAACAATCCACCAGAAAACAGAACTGATAAACATGACGATCCTGTCTAAAGCTTGGTACCTGGCGCAAATCTTAAGCATCCCGACAGAAATTGCGCGAGCACTAACGAGCGCAGTGTACTACCTGTTGTGGCGTCGAAATATATTCAAAGTGGCGCAAGCAACGCACTCGCTGCCAACGAAAGAAGGGGGACTGGGTCTAGTTGATATAAAGACCAAATGTGCAGCCCTTCTACTGAAACGAACGCTCGCCATCCAGGACAAAAACCCTGACAGCGTCACAGCCAAGATAATTGGAAGATACAAGCCCGCATCACAAGAAGCGCCGGTCGACATGAGGCACATTCCCTTCAGAATGCGACACGTCAGGCTGCACTACGCCAACAAAAGTTACGTTCTGGACACCGTGGCGAACCCCAGCCACAGAACAGCCAAGAGGATATACTGGTCCCTCGGGGGGAAACCGGCAAAAAACAAAATTGAACACAAACTCTCGCAATACAATTGGAAACAAATATGGGGGAACGTCTCGGAAAACGTGTTGCCTAAACATGTGAAGGAGACATGGTACAAAATAATTAACAGAACGGTGCCAACCAACCAAAGACTGGCTGAGATAAAACTCGTCGCAAGTGACAAGTGTGACGTATGTGGCATGACCGACACCCTCGAGCACCGATTCAGGTGCGGGAATGCCACCAACATATGGGAAGCGTGCCAGCAGATGGTGGCCCACATCAACAGAACGGCGCCGGGAAGCATCACAGTGGAAGCAATCACCGCCCCAGACCGCAACCCATTTCCACGACCCAAGCGACTGGCGACTCTCTGGATCCTCGCCATGACAGCACACGCCATCGTAGCGAGGAGGCAGACCGACCAGCTGGCCTTCCTGATGGACCTCTGGGAGGAGAACAAGACAGCCCAGCAGCACAGGCGATACCACGAGAACTTCAAAAACTTCCTGCAGATTCCACTGCAGACAGCAATCGCCAGAGTCCTTTCCAGCATGTGACCCTCAGCACCGCCACCAGCCACCTCATCACAAGAATAACGTGTGCAGTGATAGTGAACAAGTGCAACACAAAAGATAAAGTGCTTTCTCTTCTCGCATCAAATAGTGAAGTATAGTAGTATAAAGTGTTTCTTCTTAGTGAAATCAGTGATACAAAGTGCTTCTCACCAAACATCTGTCATGCTCGCAGCCAAAACAGTGTCAAAAGTATGCACAGTAGTACTACCAGTTTTTTTAATTAACTTTTCTTCCATTATTTGTACTATACTGAATAGGAAACAAACATTACTTAGTGGAAAGTGCCAACTACTCATTATTATTATTAGATTTTTTAAAATAATTTACCTTACTTTGTGCCTATAAAATTCTATTGATTACTCACACTATCCTTTCTGCTTCTCTTATGTAATTGACAAAATTTTCTCTCTTCTTCAATTTAGGTATATTCTGTAGTATATGTAAAAAAAAAAGTTTCTTCCACTTCTGCTCCACCTATCATGGTGACGTTTCCCTCATACTGTCCCACTTAACAGTGTAACTAGAGGAAGAGATCAAACCACAATACACAATGTGCCTGTGGCATCACAAGTGCATCACATACAGAAACATAAACTCAAAATCAATGCATCGATGCCAAATATAAACTGTTATGCCAGTCCTGCAATGTCTACCCCCTCAAAAAAAAAAAAGACGACAAATGACCATGTAAAAGGGTTTAAGGAACAACAATAAGAGAAAAACGAAAAAGGAAAATATAAAAACTAAAACATATAAAATGACAGTAATATTAACCAACACTAGGAATATAATAGATTAATAGAATAAAATGTCTTTTTTCTTTAAATGTATCGCTGTTAATATATTTAAATAAATATATATGGTTAAAAAAAAAGATTCCCGGCGGGGTCAGGGATTTTCTCTGCCTCGTGATGACTCGGTGTTGTGTGATGTCCTTAGGTTAGTTAGGTTTAAGTAGTTCTAAGTTCTAGGGGACTGATGACCATAGATGTAAAGTCCCATAGTGTTCAGAGCCATTTTTAGATCTACCACCGATCGTCGCTTTATAGAGTGCTCAAGCCTCCGACCTCCATGTTCTATAATGAGTCGTGAACATGTAACACCTCGTCGCCTACTTCTGGTATCACATTCTATCAACCACTTTCTATAGATGCTCACCACAGTAGCACACGAACACCCGACCAGCTTCGCCGTTTCTGTGATACAGTTTCCCAGGCACCAAATGATAATACTCTGTCCTTTGTCAAATTCGGTTATGTCAGTGGATTTCCCCGTTTGCGGCCCGTACGGTAGCTAGAGAGGTTTTCCCATTCAGCTATGTTCAAGGCAGAGAACATAGTGTTTGGCTCATCCGAGCAGCGATAGGTAAATATTTAAAATCGATGTGCACTATGTGATCAAAAGTATCTGAAACTGACTATTAGATGTGACGAGAGCAGACACGCCAGTATAAAAGGAGGTGATGAATATTATGTTGTCGGTAGAAAGCAGTAATAGCAGAATAGGTCGAACAGGTGAGATCATTGTGGAGAAGTCATCGGATGTCATTTGAGTAACAGGTCCATCAGGGGCATTTAAATCCTTCTGAAGCTGTCCAAGTCGATTGTTGAAGATGTGACTGTGTACTGGAAAAGCTAAGGAGCAGCCACAGCTAAGCGAAGATCAGAGAGACCTCACGCACTTACTGACAGGAATCGTCGAGCATTGCGGAGTGTGGTTCTAAAAAGTCGCATGAAATCAGCGGAAGGAGTCACTCTTGAGTTCCAAAGTGCTACCACCACTCCAGGTACCACAATGACTCTACGTAGGAAGTTTAAAAAAATGAAGTACAATGGTAGAGCGACTTCTGATGAACCACCCATTTCTGTGGTCAGTGGGAAGTGATTCTTGAGGTGATGTAAGGAGCGACGACATTGATAGTGTATCACTGAAACCGACTGATTTGGAGCGATGAAGCACGCTATACCCTACAGCAATGCGATGGAAGAGTTTGGGTTTGGCGAATGCTTGGAGAACGTCAGCTGCCATCATGTGGAGTGGCAGCTGTGAAGTACAGAGGAGGTAGTGTTATGTTATGGGTCTATTTTTGGTGGTTAGTCTGTATGTCCTTTATTGCACTTAAGAAAACGCTAAATGCGGAATTATATGAACATATTTTACAGCATAATGTACTGTTATAGTTTGGAGACGATGATTGTTTGTATTAGGATGACAATGCACCCATCCTAAAAGACCATTAGTAACATTCCTCAAATGGGTTTGCCGCCCCGATAGCCGTGCTTGTTAAAGAGCCTATTTTGGGATTGGGAGGTTGCCGGCATCAGATGAAATCCGCCCGCCGGACTGACGACGAGGGTCAGTATGCTAGCCAGCCCGGATAAGGTTTTTAGGCGATTCCCCACATCCCACTAAGTGATACCAGGCTGGTACCCAAATCCTGCCGCAGTTACACCATTCGCAAATATTTATAAAACTATCGTTCACTTTCGCATGAACAAAACTGCTCTCAAACATTTAGGATACACGTATTTCTTCCCCCAATGAAGGGGGATGGGGGTAATGGGGTGGCGACAGGAAGGGCACCCGGCCACCCCTTAAATTATCCGTGCCAAATCCGTTTAACAACCATACTGATCCAGCGCCCATGTGCGAAAAGGTAAACATAAAAGATGAAAAAGCACGTTCCTGAAATGGACTGGCCTGCCCAGAGTGCAGACCTGGACCTGATGTAACACCTCTGGGATGGTTCAGTATGTCGATTTCGCTCCAGACTCTAGCGTTCAACATCACTACCTTCTCTGGTTTCGGCTCTTGAGCAAGAATGGGCTGCCGTTCCTCCAAAGACATTCCTAGGTCTCACTGAAAGTGACCCTCCACGCTTCCCCCCCCCCCCCTCCCCCAGCAAAGTTGAACCATCATAGAGGCGAGAGGCGAAGGGGAGACAGACGCCATATTAATGTTAGTGTATGCATGACCCTCTGGTTCAGTTGGTTAGAGCTGGTCTACGAATTCATGCGTCCAGTTTTGCACTACCCTCATGACTTGCATTTTGATCATAAATCTCCCTTCTCTGCATCTTTGGGGCAACAGAGTATCGCTACAGAGAGCCACATGCGTAATGGAGGTAAAATGAAGCTTATATTCTGTGTGCAGTTCAGCAGAGTGTGCTGTGTCCTCAGTTTTGAGCAGGTCAACGCTGCTAGTGTTCAGGCTGCCAAGATGCCTCGAAGACTTGTTTCGAACTGAGATCCTGCTCGCAATCACTCCTTCCGCCAGGAAATATTATCAGTACTGGAAATTACACACTAAGTTGGTGTACATCATAGTGGTGTCATTTAAACATTCGATCACTATGGTAATGAACAGAACAATAAAATTGTGACTCCTACTGGTCGTTCGCTGTCAAAAGCACAAGCTGAAGACTGCGTCGTAACACGTTATGTGTCGTAGGTACCCTGAAGAGAATGCAACAGAACTGGGAGGTCTGTGTCACCCTACACAGTAAGCAACACTTTCCATACGATCGCTTTGGCGTCTAGACGTCCACTACAAACAACAATACATCTCCCCCCCCCCCTCTCCCCCTTCCAGCACCATTGTGAAATTTGACAAATGCCGTTCGGTGCTCTTCAATGACGTGTGCAGGATTTTGATTAGTTGGAGGTTAATGGACTAAACGGCGACGAGATCAGTTCCTCGATTATGAGATGTTTCATCTGAAGTTATGATCGAATTATGAAGGTATATAGGGTGATAAAGTGAAGCCACTGAAACTAATATTGAAGCCAGAGCTGGGAAAAAATTAAAAAGAAGTGGAAGTATAGGGTTCGGGCGGCTGTGTACATCAGAGCGACGAGAGGTCTTCCAGGGCTCATCTGTGGCTGGAGGAACTCACTCTCATCCGACATCCAGCAAGTCCCACTAAGAGCGATGGCAGTTATTGAGTAAAGAGTGTTACCAAACCACGACATTCGTAATAATAAACGTGAAAAAGCAATGGAGATGAACTGAACTGAAAACAGTAAAACAAGGTGAGAGAAATAATCAGGTCGTACGTGAGTGGGCCAGGTTAGTGTCCCCCTGGTCTCTGCACGCGACAGGACCCGTCGATCCCACAGTCTTCGCACCCCTAATACGTTACAGCCAGACTGTTAAAAAAGGGAACAACACCAACTATTCATCCGGGTGCAATCCCTAAAACATATAAGAGTGAGCCAGGGAAAAAAGGGTTAACCACATTTTAACATTTAAATCAGAGTAAAAGAGGGATGACCAACGCAACTGGCAAACGAGGTGACATCGAGGGTCTCCAGACCTCGCATGCTGCTCGAGATGCCCCAACCCCAACGACCTTGGCCACACTCCGAAAGTAGTTCAAAACTTTGTATTTGAGAATAAAACACATTTTCACGGAGAAAATGACAATCACTTCAACTGCCGTGAGTCTTCCGTCAATATTAAATTATACTAGAGGAAAACAGTCCGGTAGACACACTTAGCACAGAGAGCCAGAAGGCGGGGCCATTCCACCAGGATACGAGTTACTGTCTGTAATGCTCCATAACCACCATATGCAGTTGGTTCTTACATAAAGTAGAACTCTGTTAGTCACGTATGACCGATGCAGAGGTGACACTGCGTGATGGAAAATTTCCAGGGGAAACAGGAGGAGGAGTGTCATGCAGCAGTAGTAGACAGTGCAGAGTTTATTAGAGGTGCCAGTAACGCACCAGATGTTCCATCTGCGAGCGAGGAGTGGTGTTATTTGCAGCTACAAATCAGCACATGCAATCGGCAGAGCGAAGGTCAGTGTGAAACTCATGAACAGCAGAGATCACAATGTGACAAGAGTAACATCTATCAATAGCCTGGAGACTGCTCATTGAGTTACTACAAATTCAAACGCGGTCGAGGGAGGTTTGTTTAACAAAATGTAGGTTTTGGTTGACGGTCACCAGCCGACATAAAAACACTAAACTTTCCTAGCAACAAATGTTGCTCATGACTGGCGGGAGGTGTAAAAATATATAGCACCCTGTCCACAGATTTCGAACTTGTAATATTATTGGGATTTCCGTAGTATGAAAGCTGTGAGTACCCCTGGAAAGGCATTCACCTATCTGTATATTAAATGATCAACCTATGAGATGAGACCTATTCTTTGAAAGACATTTGTTCTATATAATTTACGTAACTGTAAAGATGCGCATCTAGCGCGGACGCTGATACATCGATTGCGCAGACAAAGAAACATTTTAACAGAAGCTGAACTGACGTTCCGCTTCGATCTAAATAAAAGATGACAGTAAAAAAAAAAAGCTTTTGTAGATCTTCAGATTTTAATGTATTACTTCTGCTTGTAATGTGAAAACGTAAAAGAAGGTCGACTTTAAGCTAGAAAAGTGAGCGATCTTGCCAGCGTGCAGCCACCATTATTAATTAATAAAATTCAAGTAATTTATGTTCGAAACTGTAAATCGGCAAGTTATTGTTATGAAGGTGTTGAACAGTACAAGAATTGTCTTTAGCGAAGGAGAAAAGTAATGACTGTAATTTGTGACAAAAACGTAAACCAAGGAGGCAGCACAGGGCAGGCTGAAATCTGATCGCACCATACAGTTAGAAAAGTACTTATGTAAGTTATATTGTTTATAAATAAGCCCTAATTTTCTAGTGAGAATCGTTTGAATATATTTAGTGTTTACCAGATTTCTTATTCTGTTCTTTTCCTTTATACTTTTTTAACGTCCATGCCATATTATTTTTATAAATGTCAAGCAGCCTTTACTACAGCAGAGAATACTGCGGCATCCTGGTCGTGTACAGAAGGCCGCCCCTTGTCTTCTATACAACTCATAGCTGCCCCATTTATTAATGATTTCATTTGTAAATGCAATTTTTTTACTGTTCATTGTTAAAGGTCCCTTAGGTAATTATAAAATTCATACTGATCACGTAAAGAAATCCGGGTTGTTCTTTTCCAAATAATAGAAGTCTTTGCGTAATCAAAAACTAGCCTACTTCTGACAACGATCAGGAGCCGACCAGAAGACGGACGTCTTCGACCGCTATCGTGTCTCCTGTGGCAAAGCTGTGCCAGACTGGGAACACGACATTCTAGTATGAAACACAGATTTAAATTGAAAGAATTGAAATACATTTAACCTAATTTTTTATCATACTAGATGTGACGCCCGAACAGGGACCTGATAAAAAAATTTTAATCTGTTCTGTTATTGTTTCATGACATCATCCGGTGGACATCGGGAAGCCGTAAAGGAAGTACTGAACGAAACCGAGGAAGTATTAAAAAAAATATCGAAAAATAACAGCAGAAAAAAAACTGATTTCCGGAATTTCTTTCCTTACTGCTTCATTTTATCCTATCGCTGTTATTTCCTTGCAGAGTTGCTTATTTACGTAGTTAGAATTCATTTCCGATCATCTCTTCATGCAAAGTTTATTTGTTAGCATTATTAGCATCTTCATTGTTGCTACGGTTAAGAACACAAAAATGGCTCTGAGCACTATGAGACTTAACATCTGTGGTCATCAGTCCCCTAGAACTTAGAACTACTTAAACCTAACTAACCTAAGGACATTACACACATCCATGCCCGAGGCAGGATTCGAACCTGCGACCGTAGCAGTCGCGCGGCTCCGGACTGAGCACCTAGGACCGCTAGACCACCGCGGCCGTCTAAGAACACAAGATGGATGCCATAATAGCAGGATTAAGTGTCTAGTAGGTGTTTGTCACTAATTTTCAAAGTTAGGTGCCATCTTGTCTTCTACCCGGTATAGCTCTGCAAGTGTCACCTACCGCGGTGTGACGTTTGTCTATCAGCGCGCGTATCTGAGAGTTGACGATCGGCGTGCCGCGAAATATTTCTTTGAGCAGTTACGTCACAAACTTGAAAATAAATATGGCAGATGACAAAGGAAAGCCGACAAACAGTGTGGATGACGGTGATGACACAGTTGTCAAGTCATACCCACTACGTTCGCGAACGGGAACAGGCAGACCCGATTCGCGAATGGAGAGAACGGCGGACGATGGTAGTGTGCGTGACTTATCGTCATAGCAAGCGGGAGAAAATTCGATGGTTGAAATGATGAGAATTTTTTTTTCAGGAAAGAGAACAGGAGAAACTGGAAAGGGAAGCTTATAAATTATGAGAGGCACCCACATGCCTTGCTCATACTGTGGCATCAAGCAGTTAGGCCTGCAAGACGAGTGGTCTGCCAAGCAAGTGGATTCATTCTTATCTGTCGAGTAACATGAACTCTAGTACTCACAATAAAGTTACAAATTATCCTCCTGTATGAATAATGCGCAACGGAAACGCACATATGACTATCAGTAATTTACAGAACTCTGACTGTTCACTACGCACTGGCAATACCACATTTTCTTTTTTTATTTAATGGCTTTTATCAACACGTGGCCATCGCACTGAATATGAGTGGCGCACACATTATAAATTCTGGATATCATGACAACATAGAATTCGAAGGAAAAGGCCACCAATCTTTTTCTTTTCACTATCTTATTTATTCCGATAAATTCTATAACCTAAACACACAAATTCTATAACCTACAACAATAACACATGAGAAATTCCGCCCAGTGGGCATGGCTTTACATTGGTGATTCTCTATCTTCTGGTCTCGTAATTATTCAACGCTACAGTGCACTTTCTGGATAGGATGGTGGATCTTTTTGCTATATCTCACACTTCGACTCTCACAACCATCATCACGAAACTTTCCTCCAGACCGAGCGGTACAAAATGAACACGCATAACCCACTACCTCTGCAACTACCTAGCTACTCTCCCATGCAAACCACACATACCCAAATTACATGACATACACCACACTACAACATGGAATACAACACAATAAATAGTCACAACACTATCACTTTCAGCTTTTCCACTTCAATTAGTATTTATCCCCGTTTCACACGACACTGCCCCACTTCGTAATTCTTCTTTCCTACTATGAATTCTGGAGATATATGCACGTCTTCCTGTGCAATGCAAGCCAAGTGGCGTTGCTGGATAGACGGCTGACTCACCTTGCTTCTCTCTCAGAGTCTTATAGTTTGAATCAAGCGTCACACGGAAACATAACATGCAAAGTAATATTAAGAGCATATTCATCACACACGCGAGTCCTCAACTGATACCATGGACGAGTACTTCTCTTTATCCTTTGTCTCATACACAGATTGAGACTCACACAGTACTCACCACGTGGAAGTACTCGTCTCTAATTTCAAGTCCTGCGCACACCATTCCTTAAATATTTCAACTTATAGTACACACGCTAGTAATTCAGCTTAACTTAAGCACACGGAAGTATTTCAACTTATTGCTACACGTGGTTTCATTGTGACCATTGGTCACTTCCGAAGATTACTACGATCCCACTAATATTACCTGCCTGACATTTAATTCTCCCCACAAGAGTTCCTGAAATAGAGAAATTATTATTTCAAACTACTATTAAATATTCCACATTCATACCATGTCTCCACTCTTTTGTCTTTACGGAGCACACCTAAGACAGGTCTTAACAGCACAAGATCCAGCGGCAGAGTGCTGAAACATGGCCATTCTTCAGGTCCTCTCGCACCTCTGCCGAAGTGGGGGAGCACCTTGCTACCGTATTGGTCAGCCACATTTCAGGCACTCAAAGCTCAGGTAAATTTCATCTCTTTGGTCCCACCAAAGGTGGCCAAAGGATCGTCTCAAAGATGATCATATATACACATTCACTATCTGCGGTTAGCAGACGACCATACATTCATTCATTTCACAGATCTCACCAAAATGGATGTAGGGATTTATTTTGTGGGAGTGCACATGTGATCAATTAAATAAATAAATTGTCATTCTTTCCCACACTGGTATCCGGCTTCGCTGTATTAATTGAAATTGAGTTATTTTACAAAAAAATGTGTTGTTCTGCCAAAAATAATGAAGTATGTTGTACCTATTTTCAATGTCGGGCGGTACTGTACCCTTTCAATTACAAGAACAACGTGATAGAGAACAGGAGAAACGGGAAAGGGAAGCTTATAAATTACAAAAACAACGAGATTGACAAGACAGGGAACAAAAAGAAAGGGAAAAGGAATGGGAGACAGAGCGAAAATGGTTTGACCTAAATACCATGATTGGTACAATGAAAAATTGGTTAGATAATATTGATGCCAACTTAGAGGCAAGAATAAGGACAGTCACGGTAGAATATATCTCGGAATTAAGTACTAAAGTTAATGAAAGGATAGAAGGTATTCTGCAGAAGGTAGATGCATGGGAGAGCACAGTAGGTAACGTGCCCAAAGACATCAAAGTACAAATCGAAAATTGCCAGGCAGTTACAACGGAAGTTTCAAAAAAGTCCGTTGAGGTCGGAGCTAAAGTAAACAAGCTTGCAGACAATGTCATCACTCTGCAAGGCCAGGTCAATGACCTGACACAGGCGCTATCCGAAATTAACATTGAAAAGAGGGTGAATGATGCTGCAGCAAACGTACGTTCCACGATAGGAAAAGAATTTGTAGAATGGGTCGAGACTAAGGAACAGTACATAGAAAACAAGGTTCAACACGACTTAAAAGAAGCCGTTAAGTCAGCCACAGTTGAAGTTTTAGCTGTTCCAGGTACATCAGGAGATACGCTTCTCAGTGAATTAGGAGAGATCCGTAGAGTTTTTCAACGAGATCTACCCGAGTGGAAACGACACCTCACTGAGGAAATCGAGCAGTTCAAACAACAAGTCAATGATTTTCCTAATGACAATAGAAGTGAATATTCACACTTGCTTTCTTCAGAACATGAATACAATAATAATCCCGTGTCTCGTGTAAAATTCTCTCCACTTGTACATGGTCACAGCAGTAAGAATCCGTTAGTACGCAACCAGAATGATCAAGTAACTCTTGTCGAGCTCATGAAAGAAGAAAGCGTTCTCAAGCACCGCGTATTCCAGCCTTTTCTGCCAGAGAAATGCAACATCCACCCAATGGTTTTTCTGAAGTCATTTAATGGTGTTTTTCCTGAGAGCTGGGATGACAAGCAACGTATGCGCTTTATAGTAGGTTACATTCAAGGAGAGGGTTCTGTCTGGGGAACAGAAGTAATTGACAGATGTAATAATTACGCTGACTTCGAAAAGCAATTTCTGAACAAATTCTGGAGTTCAGGCACACAACAACGCCTTAGAAAGGAAGTATATAATGCTGAACCTTTTAATACGAGAAGTGCTGGTCTCCGTAGGTACTTTGAGAAATACCTGCGAAAAATATTGGGACACGCCCATTTCCACGAAGGACGTAATTATGATCCTCAAGTCAAAGCTACCGGTATCAATCAGGGAGAAGTTAGTAAATGTCAGTGACGACGACACGGAGGCTTTTCTGTCAGTACTTGACAACCTTGACATGATTCAAGAAGACGTGCGTGCTAGTGCGCGGAGTAATTGTAATCTTGGCCCGCACACTACACAGCCGCACGGCGTAGCTGCAGACTCAGGTATGTCATACCAACCCAACAACAGTAAAGGACACGACGTTCCGTGTGATAATAACAACTACTATCGCCGTAACGGGAAGCAGAAACATAAATTCTAGGATCAAAACAGGTACCACCCCATATACCAGACCAAACAACAGCAATACGGTAATTCACCAGTTAATTACAATGATCGCTATCACTACAATAACGATCACCAACATAGTGATCATTTCAATGGAAAAGGACGTTGGATTAACACCAACAGTCAACAGCAGTATGGTATCCAGCCTAGATTCCAGCACTGTTCTCAAGGGAGAAATGCTCCATATCCTTCCAAGCAATACAAACAAAGGTATGCTCCAAACTTTAGGAATAGTCCTCCACCTTTTGCTAACAATCAAGTTCAAATCATGAACCTCAAAATTCTCGCATCTATTATGCCCAAGAAAACCAGCCAGCACACACCATCTCGGCTGAAATTCCGGCAAGTAGCTCGCAACTTAGGTGGAATACGGAAGCAAACTTCGTACCGAGCGTACCGCCCGGTACTTCAAAAGTAATTGTCAGTGAAATTCAATCTAATGAACACGAGGAAAACTAAAAGCAGCTTCTTTTTCTTGCCTCCTTGGGGAAGCTGCGGAACATGTTGGGGGCGATTTCATTAGAGGGCAGATCAACCTTATACGATATGACAATGACTGTGATTTACGAGATGACTTGCTAAAGGAGAATGACGTTTTGAATGGTGAGGACTTATGGGAAAACCAGGTTCACACATCCACTATGATTCATATTCATGATGTACCACTTGTCGCTATAATAGATACTGGTGCCAATATCAATGTTTTGTCTTTATGTGTATATAAGAAAGTGTGTTCTGTAGCAAAAGTTCTGTCATTGCCAGTACAAGGGTGTACCGTATCTGGAGCTGTAGGCTCTCTAGTTCAAAAGGTGACGCTACAAATTCATGTACCAGTGAGATTTGCATCAGACACCGTACCATGTACTTTTCTAGTTGTTAAAAATCTGTCAGTACCTTGCCTCCTAGGAATGGAGTTACTACGTAAGAATCGTGTCATCATAGATTTGTATGAAGGTACATGTACTTCCAGATGCAGTGATAAGAGTGTAGTGATTCGCCTTATGAGGACCAAAGTTAAGTTGTCCAGCCAAGAACATAAAGTAAAGCTCCGCAAGCTCACATCTCGACAACAATATTTCAATTATTTAGACGAGTCAGGAGAAGTGGAATGATCATATAAAATTAATTGTTGGTAAGGCGGGTACCAGGTTGAGATTCATTGGGAGAGTCCTTAGAAAATGTAGTCCATCAACAAAGGAGGTGGCTTACAAAACACTCGTTCGACCTATACTTGAGTATTGCTCATAAGTGTGGGATCCGTACCAGATCGGGTTGACGGAGGAGATAGAGAAGATCCAAAGAAGAGCGGCGCATTTCGTCACAGGGTTTTTTGGTAAGCGTGATAGCGTTACGGAGATGTTTAGCAAACTAAAATGGCAGACTCTGCAAGAGAGGCGCTCTGCATCGCGCTGTAGCTTGCTGCCAGGTTTCGAGAGGGTGTGTTTCTGGATGAGGTATCGAATATATTGCTTCCCGCTACTTATACCTCTCGAGGAGATCACGAATGTAAAATAAGAGAGATTCGAGCGCGCACGGAGGCTTTCAGACAGTCGTTCTTCCCGCGAACCATACGCGACTGGAACAGAAAAGGGAGGTAATAACAATGGCACGTAAAGTGCCCTCCGCCACACACCGTTGGGTGGCTTGCGGAGTATAAATGTAGATGTAGAGATGTGGACGAAGACTTTGACTTATTACCGACATATGAAGAATTACTGACGAAGGCTAATGAATCTGACGGATTAGGTGACCGACAAAGAAAGGAACTATACGACCTGTTGACACAATTTATCAATGTGTTTTCTAAGAAACCGGGAATCATAGCCAACTAAGTATTCGACATGAAGGTTAAGCCCCACAGCACCTACTGTAAAACCACCTATGCAGTTCCGCAATCCCGCAAGGAAGCAGTACGACAGGAAATCCGCAAAATGTTAAACTGGAAAATAATTGAGTCCTCTGACTCTCCATATTCGAGCCCATTATCGTCTATATTTAAACAGGACGGAAGTGTTAGGCTTATTATAGACGCTAGGAACATCAACAAAATTATTGTTCCTGTGTGTACCCGACCGGAAACATTGGAGGAGCAACTGCAAAGGTTTTATGGTATCAAATTTCTAATCTCCACCGACCTTCGAAGTAGCTATTGGCAGGTGAAGGTGTCGCCATCTTCCGCTTGAACGAGCGTATTTTTCTGAGGACACACGTCAAACCATCTCTCATCTTACGTAAAAATCGTGAGTGGTAACACCTATGCGAAGGACCGTTTGTTATAGTCAGGAAGCCACATATTGGTTGCTACGTGTTGGCAGATCCAGTTAGTGGACGAATAAAAAGACTTTACCACCATGTAGACCTACAGAAGTACCATGAAAAACATTAAAAAAATATCATTTATTATGGTTCAAATGGCTCTGAGCACTATGGGACTTAACATCTATGGTCATCAGTCCCCTAGAACTTATAACTACTTAAACCTAACTAACCTAAGGACAGCACACAACACCCAGCCATCACGAGGCAGAGAAAATCCCTGACCCCGCCGGGAATCGAACCGGGGAACCCGGGCGTGGGAAGCGAGAACGCCACCGCACGACCACGAGATGCGGGCATTTATTATGTTAAGCTGCAACTTGAAACAAGAGTGTGATCTGTTTAGGAAGTATGTGAGTCGACAGCATGGACGTGTATTCTGCAGGTGACGTAATCATTTGAGTGAGGTGGACACAAAGTAATGATGGAGCTTGAAAGATATGAAGTGATTGAAGAAGGTACTCTACGTATTTGGAAAATAAGATTTGCTTTAGTTTTAAGGTAGTTTTAAGTTTCTTGAGCAATAGAAGACTGCAGTCGTTGAATTGAGTAAGGGATGTGCCAAAGTGCCACCTGCTGCTTTTAGTTTTAAGTTATGGCAAATCTCCTTTTTACCAAGTAGTAAAGGTTTTCTTTAAATCCCTCATTCAGACCCGAATGTCCGTATATGTGAAGTAATAACCTAAGTTAAGATTTCAAAGGATTGATATTTTAAGTCGCTAGAACCATGTACGATACAAAACTGATACATTTTAATCTGTAGATTACACCGAGTATAAGCAGCAACATATAGTTAATGTACAAAGAAATGAATAATGGTACTCGCAACTGGAGAGCAATTTTAATTTATTTATTACTATGAGTCAACCAGTTAAGAAATATGCATTTATAATGATAATTAGGTCCTGTATTGGAGAAACTTAGAGAGACTATTCCTATGTCATGAGTATCATGCAGAAACCTTCGATACTAAGATACCTAGTTGAGGACTGAGATAATCTGCTTATATTCTTCTGCTATGTCCGCATGCCGTGATTTTGAGATGTATTTGAAGATGCTTTGGAAGCGGATTTGTGCGACATTTTAATACTGAAGTCAAGTTATGCCACGTGGATGACACTAAAGACGGTGGAGCCGAAGAATGAAATTGCTCAACTGATTATTTCACCTATTATCTATCTTCGTATCTTTCATTTCCTTGCACTATCCTATTGTAGTTTTCTTCTTTAGCATTCTTACCATTCTACCCTACCCGGTAGGGGAAGAAATTTGGAAATTGGTTCAAAAGACTTGACGTGTGTATATTGTGTGTATTGACGATCGTGGCTCGTTGGTTAATGCATCTCTGCAGTTACTTATCGAAACGTGATGTAAATCTGATTTGCTGTGAGCAAAAGCATCCTAGGAAATGGGAATAATTTTCCCGATTTCTGTTAGATGAAGTTTTGAACGTGAACTGTTCGGCACGTCTAGGAGGATATATTTTACTGATTATTGATGTAACCGAGTAAATGAACAAAGAAACTAAAAAGTAAAGGCTGTTATAGAACAATAAGAAAAGGAAAAGAATCAGATTTAAATTACATATAAAATCTAACGTGCTTCAGAAGCACCATTCAGAATAGGAAACACGTTTTCTCGTTAGGTCTTGGGCAGTAATAAAAAAAAACTATGTATATTTTGTAAATGATCCTGCTATGATAAGTAATTTTAGCTTTACCTGTGCTACTATGTGGTATAGAGACACCTATATGGACACGTATGGATTGCTGCGTGTGACTCCGTGACAAAATGATGGACACGTGTGTAAAATCGTAATTTGACACATGTATGGACACGAAAAACTAGTTATCTCTTACGTGAATCAAAACTGTAATAAACTTATGGAAACGTGTGATGTTCCGCATGTGAAGTAGCATTACAAGTATTCTCACGTTGCAACGACGATACAGTGACTATCAGTCAAAGGATAGACGAGCTATTGTCCTCACTGCAATAGGTGACAGTAGTCATTTTCATCGATGACTGTTCTTCGTCGCCGGTGCAGTCAATTTACCGCCCAGGTTGACCATGTCACCTTGACGAGCTGCTCCAGTACCCACGATTCATCAAAATGCACAAGTTAAAAAAAAAAAAAAAACACTGAACTATCTGCCTCGTGCAGGACGCGGACTGCCAACGCTGTTAAACCGCCAGTTCGTTACCACGTGACTGTGAAGCACTGTGGCAACATTCAATGACTGCTCGCCGGCCCGTACTCAACAATTAGCATTCCTCTCCATAACGGGCGCGAGCGTGCTCCAGTTTTGAGAAGAAAATGGACATAAAAATAATAAAACGTTTATAAACTACGCACGATTTTACTATATCTACATGAAAAGGACACTAATGATGACTTTTGCTTAACTATGAAAATTGCTACGGCAATTTTGCTAAATCCATTGCTTAAGAAAGACCTGTACAAGACGAAACGTGTTTTGCTAATATTTGCTAACGAAAGAATATAAAACCTAGACACAAAACATGAATAATATATAATGTATATGTACATAGTCTATGTAGTAATTTTTATTATCTTAAATTCTTACTCTATATTCCCTTAGATTAAGATGCTAGTTAATGAGCAAGTCCTAATACAGATTTTTTTCTGTATTTTCATGTGCTGAAACATGAATTGGAATGAGATTAAGACAGCCACCAAACTGACTCATTCGTCATTGAACCAGTCATCAACTTTCCTGTTTCCCGACATGACCTAATGGATCGTCGAGTCAAGAAATATCACTTCCCCCTTCACATAGTGAAATTCCCAGTGTTTTCCACCAAAATGTGAAAAGGTGATCCCCAGTTTTAGTGCAGTGAAAAGTGAAATGTGATGAAAGAATTCCCCTGTGAAAATCACCCGATTTCATGACAAATACTCCCAACTACAAAGTGAAGAGTGATGTCGCTACGAGAAAGACTGATAAAAGTTTTATGTTGTGTTCAAAATTGGCGGAAATGCACCAATACTGTAATAGAATTGTTTTCTTCTTGTCAATATTTACGTATATATGTATCTGTATGTGTATTTGATTTGTACTTGTATCTATGTTAGTATTTCAATGTTTCAATTGATTGATTGAATGAGAGTAATTCTTGAGAACACTAAAAAAAAAAGGAACCTATGTTAAATCCTTGAACACTTATGATACCACAACCAAGTTTGTTAATGATTAAGCAACTGTGAGTAGCTTTGACGACTTAGTGTGAAACGTATATAATTGTATATGCCTTATGTTATGTTTGTTTTGCTCCCTACAAGGAGAGATCCTTAAATACTTCATTCACTAAGTACGTGAATCCAATAATATTACGACTGCGCGTGAGTCGTAAGGATCTTTCAGAATCATTACTCCTCACGCGGGAAGCAATGTTATATTATTGGGATTTCCGTAGTATGAAAGCTGTGAGTACCCTTGGAAAGGCATTCACCTATCTGTATATTAAATGATCAACCTATGAGATGAGACCTATTCTTTGAAAGACATTTGTTTTATATAATTTACGTAACTGTAAAGATGCGCATCTAGCGCGGACGCTAATACATCGATTGCGCAGACAAAGAAACATTTTAACAGAAGCTGAACTGACGTTCCACTTCGATCTAAATAAAAGATGACAGTAAAAAAAAAGCTTTTGTAGATCTTCAGATTTTAATGTATTACTTCTGCTTGTAATGTGAAAACGTAAAAGAAGGTCGACTTTAAGCTAGAAAAGTGAGCGGTCCTGCCAGCGTGCAGACAACATTATTAATTAATAAAATTCAAGTAATTTATGTTCGAAACTGTAAATCGGCAAGTTACTGTTATGAAGGTGTTGAACAGCGCAAGAATTGTCTTTAACGAAGGAGAAAGGTAATGACTGTAATTTGTGACAAAAACGTAAACCAAGGAGGCAGCACAGGGCAGGCTGAAATCTGATCGCACCACACAGTTAGAAAAGTACTTATGTAAGTTATATTGTTTGTAAATAAGCCCTAATTTGCTAGTGAGAATTGTTTGAATATATTTAGTGTTTACCAGATTTCTTATTCTGTTATTTTCCTTTATACTTTTTTAACGACCATGCCATATTATTTTTATGAATGTCAAACAGCCTTTACTACAGCAGAGAATACTGCGGCATCCTGGTCGTGTACAGAAGGCCGCCCCTTGTCTTCTATACAACTCATAGCTGCCACATTTATTAATGATTTCATTTGCAAATGCAATTTTTTTTACTGTTCATTGTTAAAGGTCCCTTAGGTAATTATAAAATTCATACTGATTACGTAAAGAAATCCGGGTTGTTCTTTTCCAAATAATAGAAGTCTTTGCGTAATCAAAAACTAGCCTCCTTCTGACAACGATCAGGAGCCGACCAGAAGACGGACGTCTTCGACCGCTATCGTGTCTCCTGTGGCAAAGCTGTGCCAAACTGGGAACACGACATTCTAGTATGAAACACAGATTTAAATTGAAAGAATTGAAATACATTTAACCTAATTTTTTATCATACTAGAAACTGTCAGTGTAAATGACGATAGTGTGTAGGATTTTTATAACGTCTGATAATAGAGGTACAGACATGGGGAGGCAGACGCGTACTATTGCGCTTCCTAGGCATACAGTAGATGGCTTCAGCAGGGCCGTAAGTCACTCATGTTTTGGGCTGGTGTCGTGGCCAGATGTCACTCTTCTCATCGCTTTCGAAAGTAATATTAGAGTTGTGGAGTGTATGGTAGGATCCTCCTATCTATTGTTTAGCCCAACACTCTACTTGCTGCCGATGGTTTCGTCTTTCAAGACGAGCTAACAGCGCCCACCGAATCGCAAGGCAGATTCATCTATGAAATTAATAGAAGGATTTAAGTAAGAACTGATCAATTCCAGAAATTACTAATTACTGGATCGAACAGATTTTTCTAATAAAATGAGTATATTTTTGACGAGATTTGATTTAAGAAATAACTTCCTTAAAACAGAGCACTCGCAGTGGCATGAAAATGAATATTTCCTGGAAGTATTAAAATATCCGGTTGAGAGATGTATCAAGCTTATGGAGGACTACAAATACTTAAAAAATAGAGAGATTAACAGAGAGGCAGCATATGTTTGATGTTGTATTTCAGTTTACAGGTCCTGTTGAGACTTTATCAAAGAGTAAGAGTTTTTAAAAGAAATTATGGTTTCCTCGTTATATTTGCCTCACAAACTTAGCATGTGCAGTGAATAAAGCTTAACACCAAATAATACTGCGATCACGACAAAATACTGCGCAACTGTTTTCCTTTAACCCGAATCAAAAATCGTTGAACACGAAGAGATTTCGCTTCTTGGGCGCACGACTTTACCTCTTTTCTGCAGGTCGGACATCACTCACATTTATTGGCTTACGTTTTCTTTCGAAATCTATGATGAATGAAACGAACGATATCGAACAACCTGTAGAAAATTTGATGCTGAATAATACATTGAAAAAGAAGACTGATTTTTATCCCAAAAAAGCAGCAGTATACGGTATTAAATTCTCATTACACAGTGCATATTTTACTGTAGTAGGCCTATTCGGAACGTAAGGTCCGATCGGTCGCAAAATGGAAACCCCTGTAAGCTACACCTTTATCTCTACATAGTCGCCGCTCCGATTAAGACATTTGTCGTAGCGTTGTACCAACTTTCCAATACCCCCGTCATAGAAGTAAGCCGCCAGTACTTCCTGCCAATTCTCTACGTTGGTCTACAGCTGCTTACCTGTACCAGAACGTTGTTTCCATAGTTAGCGGTTCATGTGAGCGGAGATGAAAGTCAGAGTCAGTTACGGGCTCTACTGTGCGTGATCAAACACTTGCCATCGAAATGCTGCAGGAGCATCTTCTTCAGAGTGCGACCGAGAATTGTCATGCAAAAGGAAACGTATGACAATTATGTTATGTGGGCTGCATGACTTCAGGCGAAATGTCACACCAGGCCGTCCCACTTGGCGGCAGACAGTATTGTTCTAAGCATTTTTACACTCTCAATGTGCGCTCAGAACTGAAAAGGGCGACGTCATGCGATCGACAGGCATACTAGAGACACTGCCCAACACATTTGTGCAAAGCTTCATCGGATCTTCACTGTGGTTTCCGTTTCGCACCACAACGTACCTTACGTTTCATGAGATCGGGAGGTACTTTTTTATTTTTCTTGCTCATATCATATAACACGAAATTCTTTTATTATGAAAATTTTTTTCGGGTCCCTTACTTCCATATTTAACGTTTTAGATGTAGTAACATTATATACTGTAGTAACATTTTTACAGCAATACTAACAATTAAATTGAAAGTAATAAATCGAAAAGATTGCATGTTCCTGACAATACACACTGATGGAAAAAATCACAACACCAAAAAGGAGTTGTGCGACATAAACGGAAGTTGATAGGCATCTTTCTACATCAGAAAGATGACGTCTATTCATAATTCGCGCCGCGCAGGATTAGCCGAGCGGTCTAGGGCGCTGCAGTCATGTACTGTGCGGCTGGTCCCGGAGGAGGTTCGAGTCCTCCCTCGGGCATGGGTGTGTGTGTTTGTCCTTAGGGTACTTTATGTGTAAGCTTACGGACTGATGACCTTAGCAGTTAAGTCCCATAAGATTTCACACACATTTGAACATTTTTCATATTTCGCGCCAGTCGCGTAAGAGTGGTGCTAGTAGCGCCACTATGAGGATGCAAATCAGGTTTGCTTTAAATACTCTATGTAACGGCCGTCAGAGTCTGTTACCTTTCAGATTGGACGTGGTGAGTTGACGTCGGTCAAGATTGCCATTAAGGCGACAAAGACGTCGTTATCAACACCTCACTGAGTATGGACGAGATCGTGTAATAGGGCTACGAGAAGCTGGATGTTCCTTCTGCGATACTGTAGGAGGAAGGCTTGGCAAGAATGTAGCCACTGTACACGACTGCTGACAACGGTGGTCTCGAGAATGTGCAGTCGCAAGAAGACCGGAATCCGGATGGTTACGTGGCACTACCATGAGGGAACACCAACGTGATGGCGTATTACTCTGGCGCATCGTATTTCATCTGCAACTACAATTTGAGCAGCAGTTAGCAGCTCAGTGAGACAACGAACTGTTACAAATCGATTACTTCAAGGACAGCTCGGAGCCAGATGCCCTGTAGTGTGCATTCCATTGGCCCCAAACCACCACCAGAGGTGTCAAGCGAGAGCTTACTGGAGGGCAGGATGGAGGGCTGTTGTGTTTTCCGATGAAAGCTGGTGCTGCCTCAGTACCAGTGATGGTCGTATGCTGGTTAGGAGTAGGCCAGTTGAGCGCTTGCAATCAACCTGTCTGCGAGCTACACACATGGGACCTATACCTAGAGTTATGGTCTAGAGTGCGATTTCTTATGTCAGCAGGAGCACTCTCATGGTCATCCCACGCATCCTGACTGCAAACTTGTACGTCTGTCTGGTGATTCAATCAGTTCTGCTGTCATTCGTAAACAGTGTTTCAGGGATGCATACCGCTGTTGTAATCCAACATCCTCTACATACTGTCGACATGTTGCCTTGGCCTGCTCGATTCCAGATCTGTCTCCAATTGAGCACATATGGGACATCATCGGACTACAACTCCAGCGTAATCCACAACCAGCATTAAACGTCAGTGTAGTAACCGACCAAATGCAACAGGCATGGAACTCCACTCCGTAAACTGACATCAGGCACCTATACAACACAGTGCATGCACGTTTGCGTACCTACATTCAACATTCTGGCGGCTACACCGGTTATTAATGTACCAGCATTTCACATTTGTAATGGCGTATCTCGAGCTTATATTAATCTGTGATCTTGCAATGTTAATTAAATAAATATTTTACCTGGACAAATGAATTCACGAAATTTCATTACTCTATATTTATTTTATTTTGATGTTGGGGTCTTTTTGTGTCAGTGTATATCGGCAATGTGTCGTGGCTAAATTGTCGGCTACACGAATTGCAGATACATGTTCGGCAACATTGGCGACCACTGTTGCCCGGCATGTTTGCAGCTATGCATTTCCAGGAAGGAATGGTTACACGGCCCACATTACTGCCGCGAAATGGACGAAATCGAACTAGTGGAAGTGAATGCGGTACCCTTGCTTTCGCTTTCCACAAAACAGAAAAAAATAACAAATAAAGTTAAGTAGATACTTCTTTGCTCGATACTTTTCAATTGATCAGTACTTTATAGCATATGTCATATCGAATGATCCTTAGTAATGATTCATCACATTTTTATTAGTCACCTAAAATTTTGACCTCTCTGGCTAATCGAAAAGACGGAATGAGCCCTTATATTTGGCAACATCTGTTTCATTGCTACGGCCTAATCCTTTAGCGCTGTGGGAAGGCATGAATTTTTTATTCCTCTCGGTCAATAAAATTTAGCCCACGAGTATCTTACGTTTCCAGCGACGTCAGCGTCCTTCGAGTGTTTATTTTTAAAGGCAGGCAGCACATTGTCAAAGTCATGTGACAAAAATGGTTCAAATGGCTCTGAGCACTATGGGACTTCTGAGGTCATCAGTCCTCTAGAACTTAGAACTACTTAAACCTAACTAACCTAAGGACATCACACACATCCATGCCCGATGCAGGATTCGAACCTGTGACCGTAGCGGTCGCGCGGTTCTAGACTGTAGCGCATAGAACCGCTCGGCCGCCCTGGCCGGCAAAGTCATGTGACAGATTATACTAACCAACAAAAATTTACTTTGTTTCTGTAACTGGCATGAAAACAGCTAATCTTCAAGTTTTCGGTGTGCTGTTAACGAAAATGTTAGTGGAAATGCAAGATTAGCTCTCGTTTTGAAGTTATGATAATTCGGCGCCTGCGCAAGTTTATGCATGTATTTACCTTGTTGTTATCCCTTTGGGGAAATGTTGCTGAAGGCGCAACCGCTTTACCTCGCGTTCACTGTTCCCCGCTGTTGATTCCTGTTTAGTGTGTAACAGTAATCAGCTAACAGTGATTGACTCCACTTTCCCTGGTATCTCATTTCCACGTCCGACATTTACTGGTAGAAACGTTCTCCCTGCTCGTCGGTTAGAGCACCTCAGTTGTCAGGAAAGAAGTCCAAGAGGGAATATAGGAAATGTGACTTTCAGGACATGTTGTTCCCCAGTCTGCTGTAGCAGTGCAGAAGATTTGCCACGAAATCCTTATTATTTTTGCCCTGTTACTTCCTAGAAAGTTTGTTGACGGTTGAACAAAGGCATCCCAAATTAAGTTTTCAAGACCTGTCACGATGGTTTTGAAATGCTCATCTCTGTACTGCTTGCGTATCTGGGGACCTGAACCACGAAAATCCCCTCTTTTGTTTTCGCCTCACTAAGACGTGGAAATTTCTCGCGCAAGTAGAGAAAAGCTTCCCCAGTTTTGTCCATGATCTCAACAATGTTTTTCATTAGGTCCAATTTCATATGAAGAGCAGGGAGAATTATGTTCTTGAATTCGATAAGCACTTCGTACATACATTGTGAGATCTCGGTTCAAGTGACTGACGTTTAGGCCAACCTTCCTTTTTATAATAAAGTGCTTTGGCGTGGATATCCCAGAGGCACAGGAAGCAACAGAATTTGGTGTAGTAGAGTTGTAGATCAAGTAATATGCCTATGACTTTCAGATCCCTGGAAATCTGACATTTAAACTTGTCATAGTTCAATTGCAGTAACAATTGTTTCATATTATCGTATGTTTCTTTCTTTTAAGGTGCATACCCAATCAAAATCGATGGTACCACATAGCCATTAAGCAGTAGCACACGCTTGAGACTTACTTTGGACGAGCCGACGAACAACCTCCACTGATCACTATTGTAGTCAATGTTCATAGCTGCCATTAGTTCCTATACGTCACTACAAAATACCAAGTTCTTTTCACTTTAGAAAAATGGAAGGAATATCATATCACTTCTGTAGTCAATGCTCATACCTGCTGTTAGTTCCTGTACATTGGCACAAAATACTAAGTTCGTTTCACTGTCTAAAAATGGAAGGAATGGCATATGGTGGTTATGGAACGCAGTCACATCTACCGTCTTATCAAGACAATTCCACTGTTGTAGTCTTGGCGCTACCTTATCTTTCAGCAATTCCAGATCTGTCACTACATCATTAAGTTCAGACTGTGTTATTTTGTGAATCACTGTACTCTCATCGTTTCACAAAGAATCAGTGTCTTTGGAAGAAATGGGTTTTGAAGGTGGTGGTTCCTCAGGTGGAAAAGGATCAGGCAGTCTGTCAGTAGTGGTGCAACAAGGACGTCAGTCCATTTTGTTAGTGCAGGTTGCTTACATAAGGGACAGGTATGCGCTCAGGGGCAAACCTATTGTTCTCCTTTGATTGACAGGTCCTTAACCTATTGTTCTCCTTTGATTGACAGGTATTTAACCTACTGTTCTGCTAAAAGGATCCTTCCATTTGACTGACAGGTCCTTAACCTATTCTTCTGCTAAAAGGATCCTTCCTTATGACTGACAGGCGTTTAACCTATTGTCCCCCCCCCCACCCTGACTCCCCATCAGGAATCCCCCCCACTGCTACAGGTACACTTTCAGGTCTCAGTTATTGGAATAGCCCCTCTTACTCTCATCAATTTGGTTGACTACTTAATTAAATTGATCAATTAATTAACCTCTCCCCCTCTGGTAAACCCCTCCCCTCCCATCCCCTTCCGAAAATTGGCGGAAAGTTCATATTCCATCAGGACAATGGAACACAGCAAGGCTACCTCCACTAACCTAAGAAAATGGAGGAAAAAGGCTCTTTGGCTACCTCCACTAACCCAAGTCATCCAACCACCACCTCTTCCTTGGAACTGGCGGGAAAAGGACTCAGCCTGTGCTGAGTGCCTTTATTTCCAGTCTTTATTTAAACAATTTGAGTCAGTACCTCCATCTAGTGTGTTCACCACGAGGTCCAGAGTCCAACTGACCTAGTACACAGTACTGCCACAAGAGGGCTCTGTCATCCCTCCCATGATGTAATCCTAGAAAATGACTCAGCCTGTCCTGGGCTGCTGGAGAGAGGAAGGCTTTTACTTTATTTATTTTCAACCGATTTATTTAGGGACAGATTTCACATAGTTTATTTATTACACAGATACAAAACACACGCTCTGACATGCTTGAGGTCACGTCACACAGACTACAGACCTGCAAACTACTCTTAAATAATGCAGTACACTGATGTGCAGACACGAAATCAACTCGTAAATTGTCAAAATAATGCAGTACACAGCACACAGACCTGCAAACTACTCGTAAATCACCGAAATAATGCAGTACACTGATGTGCAGCCCTGCAAACTACTCGTAAATCGCTGAAATAATGCATATATAGCACTCTGCCAACACACTCACAACGCTTAAACAGCCGGAAGTAATGTAGTGTACAAACACTCATTGCACATAAAAACGCTTTCGAACTATCGTCAACGTATCAGAGGCTCCAAGGGTGCATGCACGTCGACGCTGCCACGAGCCACCGCCAAACGCAAACCAGAGTGAGCCATCATTCTCATGCCGCTGCTGCCTACATCAAGCAGATGAAAGTCGTGTCTATTTTTGGGTATACAGTTAGAGTTCTTTGAGTCACAGAGCGCCAAGGTGCGCTCATACCGGTCCCATACGTGAAATGCCACTGGGAAGCATGTGTGTTTACCGTTGCTGATGCTATACCTGTGGATACTGACATCACAGATCACACTATAGAAATCTGTTGCAGAATAGCACAGGCTGCTTTCTCCCTAGCGATCCTAATGGGACATACAGGCTGCATCTATCCATGCACATGTACGCAGCGTGGCTGACACATTGCAGTGAAATGTCCGTGTGGCGACTCACTATCTAAAAGATTCTCAATGTTATACTGAGATCACATGGCTATGTGAAATAAGAGCCAAGTTGACCTCTCAGAAATTGTATAGTGTCCAACAAATATTTAATGGTCGTTTTTGTAGGAGCTTTTATGATGTCTCAGCTGGTCTCCATGGAAATTCTTGTCCTAACAGAACCTCTTTGCGAAAATAGCGCAGAATAACCCCGCATGCATTCCTCCTGATGGTCCTCACATGGCACCCCATCCATCATGCGTTACCCTTCCTGGAAATCGTTAAGTCCTGCTTTCAACAAACATCTCCAAAACGCAAACACTCTCACCACTATGTAGAGGCTCCTACATCTCGGCACAAAAGATGTCTTGTGAAATGAATGGAGTATTATGATTGGTTCTTATTAAATTTACCCACCGAATTACTGATGCCGCTGGTGTGGGACCACCGTCCGACTTTCTTTTTTTCTTTATACAGACGAGACTTTCAGTGGCAAAAAGCTATTTTGCACAGATCAACATACTGCACTGACAATTAAACCTTGAAACGTGGCCTACAGATCGTCAAATACAGAAAGACTCTTACTCAATTACACTGTTCAGTCACTGAGGACAGGAGCTTTAATACTGGAGCATGAAACCGATTTCCAACCCAGCATTATATCACAGTGTACTGTGTCGATGTAGTAAGCATACAATTTCTATCCTGTGGCATACAAAAATCGCCCCTTTAACATCATTTGTATAGCTATCGACCACCAGACACTCGTACATATAACATGAAGAATGACAGCACTGTATATATGCCTCACAGCACTAGATATTTTCCCGCAGCCGATGGTCGCAAGTCATCCACTCCCGAAGCATGTACAGAGCACCCTCAGCAGACCGAAGTCACTCTCAGAACTGATCTACAAATTTGGGCTCGTTTCCCCTCGGCACAAACACATTACTGTTTCTGGTCCGGACCTGCTTGCTTGCTTGCTTTTCTACACCCATCTCTAGATGCTGGGATTACAAGAACACACGTATTTTCACATGGCTTCCATAATATTATACCTCTTTCGCAGTACTTCTCAATATCAAGCACACAGCGGTATCCTACCAATTGATCGCACAACATAATTCTGAAGATATAGACTGGTAATCATTTCTCTACAAACCCTAAACTTCAGCGAGCTGGAGCATGCCGTAAACCACTGAGTAACTAGAAACTCATCCCCTCTGCGAAGACCTTTACTTGAGAACTCGAAAAAAATAGAGGAAACAGATATTTCCACTTGCGAATACTGATGTCGGTGATGTAACAGATTCCAAATCATCCCTATAATTTACAAAGTCAACTAAGGTGTTTCTCATGTCTGGAGAACCAGCAAACGTGTCTTCCACCTGCTAGATGCACACACCACAATCGTTCTTCTCTCAACTGAATAAAGAAGTCAAATGCAAAGAAGCAGTCAACGGAACATTTAACTGGGAGGGAATAATGGCCTGGTGCAAACACACGTCCATATTGAGTCTTATCAATTTTCCAATTGATCACGAAAGCTGTCCAACACATACTAGGTATTAGTTCGCTGTTCGACCGTCTAGAAGACAACACGGTTAAGTCAACTACATTCCTGCATTGCAACAGCCCTCTCCATTCGCACGGTCCCTGCCGTTAGCATAAAACGTGAATCATTCCCACCACAGGCCACACATAGACAGAATCATCCTACGAAATTGGTCACATATAAATTTGATCGCTATATTTACAATTTAATGTTAAGATTTTGGTTTCAGTTGAATGACATTCGACAATGAGCGAAGTATCGAAAATACAACCTGCTGATGGCTATGGCTCTGGAAATAGAAGTATCGATACCATTCTTATGACGTGAGATATGCCTCCCTTCGCCATCACAGTATTACACATCAAATTCATACCTTCCTTTTGACTGGGCATACTCATTTCCTTTGCACATGTCTGAACACAAACACATATTTTGTAAGTCTGATGCTCAAGGCGATCTGCTAATGTGGAATATATGGGGTGAAGGAGTCTGGATACAGTCTAGTACAGTGCTATACTATGCCTCCCAATCAGCGCATTTACGCTAGGTGTTGGCAGCTGTACTACAATTCCAAGCAATTTTACAACACGGAACGAGAGGTTATGTTATGATCACATGGGTAGAAGGGACATAAAAAATCGATAGAATTGCGAAAAATGACGGAAAATACATATTAATTGAGGGAAAATACACTGAAATGCGAGGAAATTGAGGAAATAATTGCGTGTCTTCTGGTTGGCGCAGAACAATCCTTGTGCATGGGGACAAGTATGTGACAGCAAGAGGAATCAGAGAAAAGCAAAGGGAGCCATATTTTTTCTGTCGAGGCAGCATTCTAATGTATGTCTATTGAGGTAACAATGACACATGCGAGATGACTACTGTATTTGACGCTTTTCAGGAAGACAGAGAAGCATCTGCCTCTAAACTTAGCTGCATCTGCGATAAAGGATGACAGAGTGGATGGAGTGATTGGTTGAGATGGAGTTGTAAGGAGGTACGATTTAATGGTAGACTGATGATGCATAATAGAGAGAGAGAGAGAGGGGGGGGGGGAGTTGCTGCAGGTCATTTGCACATTTTTTCCTGATGTTCTGTCAGGACCCATCAGTTGTGTGACATAGCCTCCTGCGTTCGACTTTTATACAACTGTGTGTTCTGTATGGGTCTTAGAGCAGTGTCTACTTGCGATCGTTAACAGTAAACCCCTCGGTCAGCAGAGGATTTCCATCTCATGTGTGATGAAACGTGACACATTCCTCTAAACGAAAGAAGATTTTGCGATGTACTCCATTCCCCTGTCGCATCTTGGGCGTAAAATCGATACATCAGTTTCATAACTAAGATGATTCTAAGTTAGCAATAGGTGTTTGTGAGACACTGCAATCCCCATGTATACATCTGCTTGACAGATGTGCTGTTTACGGAGTTAGTGGCGGCATGACTTGTAATTTCACATGTCGGACGCCACTGCTATGCATTTATCTGTTTTCTTGTAAGAGGTATTCTCCGTTACTAACGATCGTTTTATATGTGACTGTTGTGGGCATAGTATAATTTCTGAACCATGACAGGATGTGAACTGTGAACACTATACATCTCTGGAAAGCTATATTGTGCATGTATCACACAGAGTCACTTACTTAAGGAAATAGTTCCTTTCGTTTTGGAGTTTGTTACCATAGTAGATCGGAGAGAAACCTGTAAGAAGGATATATGTCATGTGCTGGAAATATATTCCTTACATTGGAATATTAACAGCGCTGAACACTTTCAAATCTGTTACTATACATCGATAAGGAGTGCTAACCCCCTCGACATGGCCGCAGGAGAAATCTTCTGCACTTTGATGGGCAAAGACTCGGCAAGTTCCATTCATTCACGAGTTATGGAATGTAGTGGTATACTTTTGGTCGGCTGCAGGTTAAATCGGTAACAGTGCTGGAGGGCAGATTGGTCAATGACAGTGCGAGGGGTCTTTCAGTCTATAATTTTATCCTAATACTGCGAGAATTCTCTGTGTCTCCCATCCGCATAGAGAAAAAAATGGCTCTGAGCACTATGGGACTTAACTTCTCAGGTCATCAGTCCCCTAGAACTTAGAACTACTTAAACCTAACTAACCTAAGGACATCACACACATCCATGCCCGAGGCAGGATTCGAACCTGCGAACGTAGCGGTCCTGCGGTTCCAGACTGTAGCGCCTAGAACCGCACGGCCACCCCGGCTGACTCGCATAGAGACAGATCATAAATTAAGCACTATGATTGAGGTGCTAGAAATATGTAGAGTACTGTCTGGTATACTTTGATGATGTATATTTTCGAGAATTAACAATGAATGGACGCACTGCACAGTCATCTTTCTACATTCGCAATGATACTCGCAAAGTAGAGAGGGGGCGGTTTAGCTATGATACTGAAATTGGGAAACATGCTGTTGCAGCATTGCTCAGAGTTGAAATTTCTGTGAAATTGCCAAAATTGCTCGTACTATCACCTGTGATGCTTATTATTTCAGAACATCGATGGTGTCTTTTCCATCATATCTGTTCACTGGTACGCTGTTGGTTACCACATAATGATTGACATCGCTTGTTTGAGTTGGAGAAAGAGTTTTGGTGGAGGGGCAACACACTATGGGAGTGGCTAGCACCAAAACAGTGCTCATGTACATGACTGCAATATGAGGAAGCAGACAAAATGGGACGCAGAGACATCAGTTATTCCGTCACTGTGGCAGATGAGTTTAAATGTAGAGGTCATCAATCACCTTTGGGCAGCAGTTTGGGGACTCTCCACAACGCCGTCAAACTCTTCCAGTTTCCTTATGTTGTAGGTGTCTTCTATTTAAAATCATCCAGTGTGTGGGGTATGTTACGGTGGCAGCAGTAACAACATGACTTATACCATGCAACGTCTAGTTGTTTGTGAGAATCAGTGGATCAGAACATAGTAATGTCAGTTTAGAACCTGACACAGGCCTCGAAGTCGTGGCGGAAAAACAAAATGTATGGCAGTGTACAAAGCATGTTACAGCAGAAAAAGAACATGTTTCAAACAATAACAGAGGGTCACAGGGGGGTGTCTTCGACTTATAGTATAGTTTGTGGGATACAGTCATCCTTCTACAGTACAGGCGATGCACCTTTACACGGGTCTGTGCAATAGATCAATATTTAACAGGAGCATCACATGTGTTCGATGCCGGCATGTAGACGGTATTTATTTTCGATATATGGGAGGCGAGAGATGTGGTAAAATTCTTATTGAGTTCTCTATCAGATGAGGTTAGTGGAGCTTTTATAGTTCGTAATTTTTTTCTGTTGGATGGTACAGAATAACGAAGATAGCATGTTGGGGTGATATTCGTGAATGGGCATTGAGGGACACGGATCTGCTTCGGACAACAGTACTTGTATGTATTTTGGGGATGCACCACAATGCAGTAGCAAAATCCTCGTCCTTCTCCGAGGTCCCGTACTGTCTTTTATACTACTTCATATTGCAGGAGTGGACTTCATTTGGCGCTGCCTTTACACAACATGTGCAGTTGGAGCTACAACAATATGTTCCCGTTTCCATCTGATGGTCAGAACACAGTCCTGTAGAGCTAACTCACCTTAGCCTGTTTTTACACAGGTTGGAGAAGGTGGTAGATATAGCTTTCTCTGACTTCTACTCAGTTCCAACTTAAATTGGAACGATCGCATGCATAAAGCTGCAGAAACGGCAGTAGTTGCAAGGTGCATTGGGACTACCTATAACGACGTTGGAATTTTACTGTAGCAGATAGGTTCGAGAAAGGTGACTCGTTTCTTGATATGAGATTGCCAGAAATATGGTTCACTAGTGGCTGTATTCATTGAAGGACTTCTCCATAGGATCCAACACAGGTATGTGCTTGACTGGAGAGACCTGATTCCAAATCCCAGACAGCAATTCTATTAGATAGCATTGTAATAGAGATCGGAAAAGCTAGTGTACTTTTCTTACGACCTCAATCAGCACACCGTCTACTACTGTTTGTGTTCCTTCTCAATCAGTCATCACTTATAACCCAGTGGATATATTGCAAAACCTCTGACATGGCATTGAGACAGAATACGTTACATATACTGGAGAAATATCTGGCGGAGGCAAGAGGGCGTTGCAAATTTCTGGTTTCATACCACATTTAAAATTCCGTGATTTTATCGTGAGGTGGCTACGTGTAACCGCACTGTTGGTCTGATATTATACACTCCAGCGATCACCATCTATATTCAGTGTCGCAGTATTTGTCTGGAAAAACCAATTCATTCGTAGGTAATGCCATAGGTCGATTTATAAAACGGGTATAGCTTTTAACATGGATACTTGTATGATGCACCTGTAGAATAAAGACCGCTGGTGATAGTAATGTGGTTGTGCTTTTTAACATATGGCGGTTTGTAAGACGATTGCGCCTCTCTTTTTAAGACACAGTGGTCGCCTTCGCAGGAAAACTTATGAGACATGTTCACCCATCGCTGATTTTCTCTCAGTACTATTTCTTATCGCCAGCAATTAGTATTATACTTAGTAGTAGGGGATGCGTGACAGGTTCACCTTGAGCATCAGGCTTGTAAAGTATGTGTTTGTGTTCCGACATGGGCAAAGGAAATGACTATGTCCAGTCATAGGGAAGGTATGGATTTGACGTGGAATACTGTGACACAAAAGAGAAGGGTATGTCAAGTCATAACAATGGTACCGATATTTTTATTTCCAGTACCACGACCGTCAGCAGGATGTATTTCCGATACTTCGCTCATTGTCGAAAGTCATCCAATTGAGACCGTGATCATAATATTTAACTGTAAGTTCAGGGGTGAAATAAATATGTGGGCATTTTTTCCTAGGACGATGCTGTCGATGTGTGCTTGGCGTGCAGTGCCGGGGACCTGTGGCGGAAATGATTCACGTTTCCGGCTAATGGTAGGAGCTGTCTGAATGGAAAGGCCTGTTGAGGTGTAGGAATATAGCTGAATTAACTGTGTCGTTCTCTAGACGGCCGAATAGCGAACTAATACTTAGTATGTGTTGGACAGCTTTCGTGATCACGTGGAAATTTAAGAAGATTCAATATGGACATGTGTTTGCGCTGGACCATTATTCCCTCCTATGTAAATTGTGCGGTTGACTGCTGCTACACATTTCGAGCCTTTATTTAGGTGTGGGAACATCGATTGTGATTTGTGTAGCTACTAGCTGAAAGACAGGTGGAAGATACGTTTGCTGGTTCTCTAGTCATGAGAAACACCTTCGTTGACTTTGTGAATTATAGGGACAATTTGGAATCTGTTGTATCACTAACATCGGTGTTCCCGAGTGGAAATATCAGTTTCCTCTATTTTTCTCGAGTTTTCACGTAAAGGTCTTCGCAGACAGGATAAGTTTCTAGTTACTCGATGGTTTACAGCATGCTCCACCTCGCTAAAGTTTCGGGTTTGTAGAGAAATAATTTCCACTCTATATTTTTGGAATAATATTGCGTGAGCAGTACTGCTACACAAGCAATATTGCTATGTCCTTGATATCGAGAAGTATCGCGAAAATGGTGTGATATTCTGACAAACCATGCAAAGTTACACATGTTCTTGTAATCCCAGAGTCTGGGGATGGGTGTAGAAAAGCAGGTCGGGACCAGAAGCAGTAACATCTTTGTGCTGAGGAGAATCGACCCAGCCTTTGTACAACAGTTCTGAGAGTGACTTTGGTCCACTGAGGGCACTCTGGTCACACGTCAGGAGCGGATGACAGCCTGACCTCGTGGGAAATATCTAGTGCTGCGAGGAGTGTACCTACGGTGCATGTGCTTATGTTGTCTGTTTTCGTGGTATATGTGCTAGTGTCTGGTGGTGTATAGTTATATGAATGATGTAAGAGGGGCGTTTTTGTATGGCGCAGAATACGAATTGTATGTATAATACATCGACACGGTACGCAGTGCTGTGTTGCTGGGTTGGAGATTGGTTTCATGCTCTAATATTCAAGATCCCGTCTTCAGTGGCAGAGCAGTGTAATTGAGTAAGAGTCTTTGTACAACAGTTCTGAGAGTGACTTTGGTCCACTGAGGGCACTCTGGTCACACGTCAGGAGTGGATGACACCCTGACCTCGTGGGAAATATCTAGTGCTGCGAGGAGTGTACCTACGGTGCATGTGCTTATGTTGTCTGTTTTCGTGGTATATGTGCTAGTGTCTGGTGGCATATAGTTATATGAATGATGTAAGAGGGGCGTTTTTGTGTGGCGCAGAATACGAATTGTATGTTTAATACATCGACACGGTACGCAGTGCTGTATTGCTGGGTTGGAGATTGGTTTCATGCTCTAATATTCAAGATCCCGTCTTCTGTGGCAGAGCAGTGTAATTGAGTAAGAGTCTTTCTGTATTTGATGATATGTAGTCCATTTTGCAAGGTTTAATTGTCAGTGCAATATGGTGCTCTGTACAAAAATAGTTGTTTGCCACTGAAAAGTCTCGCCTGCAGAAAGAAAACAAGGCGGTCAGTGCTTCCACATGAGTGGTACCTGTAATTTGGTGGTTAAATTCAATAAGAGCCAGTCATAATGCTCCATTCATTTACAAGACATCCTTTGTCCCAGGATGTAGGAGCATCTACAAACTGATTTGAACAAGATGGAGGCACAGTATCTACGGAAAGTTCTGAGAAAGGAAGTGTTCAAAGACAAGTTGAAGCAGATCTTTCATCTCTGGCAGGGATGCCGTCACTCATCGTTCACTGTGGCATTAGGATATCTGCAGACCTGTAGCTGTAGGATACCTAAAATTCCTGACATTTTTCTCTTCTGTAAGACAGTGATTCGAATACTGTTTGCGAGATTGTTCTGATTTCCCGCCGTCTGTGCTTGGATAGTGCTCTCTTTACAAACAACAAGAATGCTTTTATGATTAACAGTGTTTTCGTGAGTGTGGACAGATATGATGGACGCTTTTAGCGGTGAGAACGTTTAACGTTTCTGAGTTGTATACCGACAGCAGGATGAACAATGTGTCAGCCACGCTTGGCATACGTGCACGGCTAGACACAGCTCGCATGTCCCATTAGGGTCGCTAGGAACAATGCAACCTGTGATATTCTGGGAAGCATTGGAACAGATTTTTATAGCACGACCTGTGACATCAGTATCCACAGGTATCGCATCAGCAATGGTAAAAACATGTGCTGCCCAGAGGCATCTCGCATATGGGACCAGCATGAGTGCACCTTGGAGTTCTGTGATGTCAGTATAAAACTCAAAGAAATCTAACAGTAAAAGCGACTTTCACCTGCTGGCTGCTGTCAGCAGTAGCGCGAGCATAATGGTCAGCGTCCAATGCATTCATCTATGTGGCGGTGACGTCGGCTTGTTCGCACATTGGAGCCTTTTGTTTTTTGAGTTGTTTGCGTTTCTGTTGCATCATTTTGCGAGGAGGTTTGTAGGCTGTGCTATGCATTATTTTGACAGTTTACAAGCAGTGAGCGTGTCTGCAGAGTGTTTTACATGCGTTATTTTGATAACTTACGAGTTGTTTTTGCGTCTGCAATTCAGTGTACTGCATTATTCGGTAATTTACTAGTAGTTTGCAGGTCTGTATGCTGTGTACTGCATTATTTAGGTAATGTACGAGTTGATTTCGTGTCTGCACCTCAGTGTACTGCGATATTTTGATAATTTACAAGTAGTTTGCATATCTGTGTGCTGTGTACTGTGTACTGCGTTATTTTGATAATTTACAAGTAGTTTGTATGTCTGTGTGCTGTGTAGTGCATTATTTGGATGGTTTAGAATTAGTGAGGATGTCTGCAGAGCTTTTAACATGCATTGTTTCGGTAATTTGCGAGTAGTTTGCAGGTCTGTAGGCTGTGAATTGCGACCCTAAGCACGTCTGAGCGTGTGTATTGTATCAGTGTAATAAATAAACTACGTGAAATCTGTCCTTAAATAAAGTGTTCCAAAAATAAGTAAAGTACACTCCTTCCTCTCTCCAGCAGCCCAGCACAGGCTGAGTCCTTTTCCTGCCATTTCCCCTCCCAGACCGCTATCTTGGATTACATCACGGAAGGGATAACAGTGCCCTCTGTTGGCAGTACTGTGAACTAGGTCGGCTGGACTCTAGACATCATGGTGAACACACTGGATGGAGCTACTGACTCTAATTGTTTAAATAAAGACGTCTATCCTCTCCAGCGCATACTGAGTCCTTTTCCTGCCAATTCCTAGGAAGAGGTGGCAGTCGGATGACTTAGGTTAGTGGAGATAGCCCAAGTGAGCTATTCTCCTACCATTTTCTTAGGTTAATGGAGGTACCCGTGGTGTGTTGCATTGTCCTGATGGAATTTGAACTTCCTGCCATTTTATGGGGGGAGGAGAGGGGGATGGGAGGGGTGTGAGTAATTAATTGATCAATTTAATTAAGTAGTCAAGTGATAAGAGTCAGAGGGGCTATTCCAATAACTCAGACCTGAAAGTGTACCTGTAGCAGTGAGGGGTGAGGTTTCCTGAGAGGTGTCAGGGGAGGGGGGGAGACAATAGATTAAGTGCCTGTCAATCAAAAGGAAAGATCTTTTTAGCAGAACAATAGGCTAAGGACCTGTCAATCAAAGGAGAACAGTAGGTTTGCCCCTGCCCCAGATGTAGGCAACCTGCACGAACAGAATGGATCAGCACCCCTGTTGCCCCCCGACTAGTGTGTTTGGTCAGAGGATGAGCTGCTCTCTGTGATAAAAAAAACTGAGTGAACAGATCAGCGATGAACCTGACCAGATGAAATAGGACGTCCGCCCTGAACAAATAAATCAACAAACAAAATGAAATGAAGAAGGAAAAAAATGGTAAGGCGATCGCTCGTGATATAACGGAAAATCCGGGTTGGAGTCCCGGTCTGGCACAGATTTTCATTTTCGTCATTCCATTCTACAGCTGATGGTTGTCCTTATTCGCAATTGCGAATCATTTCATGTATGGTATTATTCTTTTTAAAACCTGTGAAAATCGAATATTTCTCTGTATTATATACAGGTTTTAAAGACGGAGATGAAAGATTGTAGCTAATAGAGAGTATCTACTCTAATCTTTCGACACTTTTATGAGCGTAATACTTTTGTTACGATACGACTCATGAGTAAAGTAGTGACACTTCTCGTTCCACACAGTGTCCCTGCACATGACTCCCACTCCATTCCAACATACAAGCTTCCAAAATGGCCGCCTTGTTGGTAACAACGCCTGACAGGTTTGTCTCTTGTTTATCCACCAGTTTTTGTTTCTGAAGAGTGATTCGAAACCTATGGACCAACCTCTGTACTGAAAGTAAAACACCAAATAACGATTTGTTTTTCCTCAAATATAACTGCAGGTACCCATACTTCTTTTCCGCAGAGAATAAATTAGGAAAGGGAAATAAACAAAAAATTAATATTACAGGAAGGGTAGGGGAAGTAAAAGATGATGTGATGGGTGAAATAATACTGCGAGAAATATTTGACAGAGCACTGAAAGACCTAGCTGGAAACAAGATCCTGTTGTAGATTACATTCCCTCAGAATTGTTGAGATTCTTGAAACAGCCAGCCGATTCAATACCATTCCACCGCGTATGCAAGATGTATGAAACAGGCGAAATAACCTCAGACGTTAAGATGAATGTGGTCATTCCATTTCCAAAGAAGGCAGGTGCTGACACGTTTAAATATTACCGAACCATCGGATTAATATGCCGTGGCTAAGTAATACAGATATTTTAAGAAGAATTTAAAAATCTAGCAGGAGACGACCTCAGGGAAGATCAGTTTGATTCTCATGGAAATATGGAAACACGTGAGACATTACTGTCCCTACGTCTTATCTTAGAAAACAGGTTAAAGAAAGGCAGACCTAGGTTTATACCATCTGCAGATTGCAAGAGATCTTTGGACAGTAACTGACGATGGCTGAAGTAGAGAGGATGTGAAATGCAGGCTGGCTTTAGCGAGAAAATCACTTGTGAGAAAGAGGAACTGGTTAACATTGAAACTTTTTTTGAGTTATCAGACTTCTGACTGGTTCGATGCGGCCGAACAGGAATATCTCTTCTGTGCCAAACTTGTCATCTCAGATTGAAATGGCAATTATTTGTGGGATATATTCGAATCTCTGTCTTCGTGCACATTTTGTACCCTCTATAGCTCCCTCTAATACCATGGAAATTATTCCCTGACGTCTTAAAATATGTATTTTCATCCATCCCCTTTTCTTTTCCATATGTTCCTTTCCTCGCCGGTTCTGCGGGAAACCTCCTGAAGTCCTTACCTTATCAGTTCACGTAATTTTCAACATCCTTCTGCAGCACCACATCGCAAAGGTTTCGATAGTCTTCTGTTCCGGTTTTCACACTGTCCATGTCGCACAATCACGTAAAGCTGTACTCCAAACGTACATTCTCAGAAATTTGTTCCTCAAATTAAGACTTATGTTTGATACTAGCGGACTTCTCTTGGCCAGGAATTCCATTTTTGGCAGTGCTAATCTGCTTTTTATGTCCTCCTTGCTTCGTCCTTCCTGGGCTATTTTGCTGTCTAGGTAGCAGATTTCCTTAACTTCCTCTATCTCGTGATCCCTAATTCTGATGTTAAGATTTGCGTTGTTCTTATTACTGCTTCTTTCTTCGATTTGTTCTCAATCCATATTCTGTTCTCACTGCATTGTTCGTTCCAATCAACACATCCTGTAATTCTTCTTCCTTTCACTATGGGTAGCAATGTTATCAGCGAAGTTCATCATTTATATCCTTTCACCCTGAATTTTGACCTTTCTTTTATTTCCCACATTGTTTCTTCGATACTAGGGGCGAAAGACTACACCCCTGCCTTACACCCTTTTTAACTCTAGCGCTTTGTTCTTGACCTCCCACTCTTATTGTTTCGTCTTGGTTCTTGTTCATATTGTATATTACCGACGTTTCCCAATAGTTTACTTCTATTTTTCTCAGAATTTCGAACACCTTGCACCATTTTATATTGCCTAACGCTTTTTCCAGGTCGACAGATGCAATGAAAGTGCCTTGATTTTTCTTCAGTCTTCCTTCCATTAGCAACCACAACGTTAGAACTGCCTCCATTGTGCCCTTTTTACCTTTCCTAAACCCAGACTGATCATCATCTAACAAATCCTCAATTTTCTTTTCCATTCTTTTGTATATTATTCTTGTCAGTGACTTAAATGCATGAGCTGTTAAACTGATTGTGCGATAATTCTCACACTTGTCGGCTCTTGGTGTCTTCGGAATTGTGTAGATGATGTTTTTCCGTAAGTCTCATATATTCTGCACACCAGCGTGAATAGACATTTTGTTGCCACTTCTTCCAATGATTTTAGAAATTCCTTTCTCCGTAGTCAGCTTCAAAAAATCGATTTTTTTTATTTATAATTTTTTAAAGCTACCGACATCATATCAAAACCCTAAGTTGATGCCTCAAGTACAAACAAACTTCCGCATCATGTAGTTCGGGCTCCCTGTGGCATGCAGGAGAGCAGATGCGAATGCGGGCAAGCTCGCCACTCTCAGTGAAATATTTGATGGTACAGATGAACGCCAGTAGGTATGGGCCACCTGGCAATTTGGTCCAAAACAAAGCAATTGCAGCTCGAAAACTATTGCAATATCGCGCTTTGCGGCAGCTTCGAATTTCAATGAAGGTTTCAATCTCATTTTGAAAATGCTGCAAATCGTGGGAACCGAAGTTCGATGTCATGCAGTAACATGTGCCTTCGATCGTGACAATGATCGCCTGCAGGACACTCACCGCCGCGTGCTGCACAATTCCCGCGAAGCTCTGGCTGCCAGGTAATGTGCGAAAACTGTGCTGCAGGACGATTTCGAGGCCGTGGAAGGACTAGTGCATGGTGCTGCCAGCATAGCATATTAGCTGTGAGTATGAAAATTTTTTCACAAATTCGTTTTTAGGCTGACAGAAATCATATCTTTATCTTTAACCGCGTATTTCTCGATGTACACTGAGGTGACTAAAGTTATAGGATACCTGCTAATATCATGTCCGACCTCCTTGAGTCCGACGTAATGCACCAACTCGACGTGGTATGAACTCAGCACATCGTTCGAAGTCGCGTGCAGAAATATTGAGCCATGCTGCTCTATAGCCGCCCATAATAAGGAAATTGCTGTCTGTGCAGGAAGTTGTGCACGAACTGACCTCGCGATTATGTACCGTAAATGTTCGATGGGATTCATGTCAGGCGATCTGGGTGGTCTTCAAACACTGGCGAAGAATTGTGACCTGGTGAGATTACATCACTGCTTGGGAACATGAAGTCCATGAATGTATGCAAATGATCACCAAGTAGCCGAACATAATCATTTCCAGTCAATGATCGGTTCAGTTGGGTCAAAGGACCCAGTCCATTCCACGTAAACTCAAGTCACGCTATTATGGAGCCACCACCAGCTTGCACAGTGCCCTGTTGACAACTTGGATCCATGGCCTCGTGGGGTATGCGCCACACTCGAACCTTACCATCAACACTTACCAACTTGTGTGACCAGGCCACAGCTTTCCAGTCGTCTAGGGTCAAACCAATATGGTGACAATCTCAGCAGAGGCAATGCAGGCCGTGTCGCGCTGCTGGCAAAGGCATTCGCTTCGGTCGTCGCCTGCCATAGCCAATTAACGATAGATTTCGCCGCTTGTTCTAACGGATCCGTCCGTCGTTATGCCCCACATTGATTTCTGCGGTTATTTCACGCAGTGTTGCTAGTCTGTTAGCACCGACACCTCTACGCAAACGCCGCTGAACTCGGTCGTTAAGTGAAAACAGTCGGCCACTGCGTTGTCTGTGGTAAGAGGTAACGCCTGAAATTCGCAGTTCTCGGCACACTCTTGACACTGTGGATCGCAGAGTATTGCATTCCCTAACGATGTCCGAAACTGAATGTCTCATGCGTCTAGCTGCAACTACCATTCCGCGTTCCAAATTTGTTAATTTCCGTCGTGTGGCCACAATCACATCATTCGCCTTAGTACAGACGACAGCTCCGCCAACGCACTGCCCTTTTACGCCTTGTGTTTGTGATATTAATGCCGTCTGTACATGTGCATATCGCTGTACCACTACTTATGTCACCTCAGTGTAGTGTTTTCAAACTGACGAAATGCACTGCGGGCATACTGATAAAGATGTCATTCTGAAACTGGCTGAATTACTCCTCGGGCATGACCAAAAGTATTAATGGGCTATTTTTTGTGTTTTAATTTATTCGTTAGTTATTGTCAAAAAGGTGACTAAAGAAGGATAGTTCGTAACTCGTGGTCTTGCGGTAGCGTTCTCGCTTCCCGTACACGGGGTTCCGGGTTCGATTCCCGGCGAGGGCAGTGGTTTTCCCTGTCTCGAGATGACTGGGTGTTTTTGTGTCGTATTCATCATCACCATTCATCCCCGTAACGGTTGGAGGAAGGCAATGGCAAATCCGCAAGGACCTTGCCTAGTCGGCGGTGCGGGTCTCCCGCATTGTACCCTGCTCTCCTCGGAGTACTGGACCTCATCATCATCAAACAAACACGACAGAACTACATTTTTGTTTCAAACGTACTCTATTTTATTATTTTTTTTAAATTTCAAAAAACTGTGTTATTACTCTGTGCGTAATATCCTATAGATTAAGACGTTTTTTGGCCGGCCGCGGTGGTCTAGTGATTCTAGGCGCGCAGTCCGGAACCGCGGGACTGCTACGGTCGCAGGTTCGAATCCTGCCTCGGGCATGGATGTGTGTGATGTCCTTAGGTTAGTTAGGTTTAATTAGTTCTAAGTTCTAGGCGACTGATGACCTCAGAAGTTAAGTCGCATAGTGCTCAGAGCCATTTGAACCAAGACGTTTTTGTGTTTGTTGATTTCAGATAATATATGCAAACTGCATATCTTCCGTCATGGACTCACCTCAATTTGGACAGAACAACTCCTCGGATGGGAGGCATAATGATGGCAATTTCTCACGAAAGTTTATAGCTGGAGGGGCCTGAGAAGAACCCTGTGAGTTCACGTCTTGCGACAACTCGTTTTAGCCAGGATATCTTTGAGATTATCTGGCTGCCTCAGCTTCTTGGCTTTAGATATTTGCCTCGAACTGACTGTTCTTGAGCACCACCCAGAGGACAAGTGTGACTTATGGAATGTCGCGGACACGAACAGTCAGTGTCCCCCTTGTTTTTTAAAGGGCACTAGGCACAAACATCTGTTAAACTCAAAAGCAGAAACAACATTCTCCATAAATTCTGTCGCACTCGGGTTGGTCTTATCAAAAGCAGAGCGCTACGCACCTGTCTGGCTTAATAGTCCACACGTAAAAAAGATATATGTACAGCTTAACGAAGCCATGTACCTTGTTAATGGATCTACTCCCACTTACTGGTTACATATATTGAGCCACATTCCACTTCCTGATATCAGACGGATGAGCGCGCTACTGTGTGAATTCCAGAAGATTGCGGATAACACAGACCTTCCGATATTGAATGATTTCTTCCCTGCTGAGTGAAAAACGCTAAGATCAACACATCCCACTCTCCTCAGAATCAAGACTCTCACGGACACTGAACTCAGTACCACCGATGAATGGAAACGCTCCTGACAACATAACTGTTCTTCATAATGCTCGAAACTGCCTTGCATCCAGAACAAACCCTCTGGATCGACTCTTCTCGGATAATTTGGATTAGCCGGTACCCATCCGAACTGGGCATGGAAGATGGCTCAAACGGCTCTGAGCACTATGGGACTTAACTTCTGAGGTCATGAGTCCCCTAGAAATTGGAACTACTTAAACCTAACTATCCTAAGGACAGCACACACATCCATGCCCTAGGCAGGATTCGAACCTGCGACCGTAGCAGTCGCGCGGTTCCAGACTGTAGCGCCTAGAACCGCTCGGCCACCCCGGCCGGCCCATGGAAGATGTGCAGACACTCTAACAAATAGAACAAGTCTTGATAACCATCTCGTGTCTGTAGTGCGGAACGACAGACAGTTTCGCATGTTGTATCAACGTGTCCCACACGTGCCGAGAAGGATTCTTTCGAAGATTTCCTGACAGCGAGTCATGTGTTCCGATGCATAAAAGACGTGGACATCCGTATATACAGGGTGCATCGCAATTCATGTTACACACTTTTATAGGTTGTAGAAGGAACTTAGTAGATCAAGTTTTACGTAGGAACCCATGTCCGGAAATGTCATCCAACGACTCTACAGGGCGTCGAAGTTATAGGCGCCGATGCCTCTAATTATATGCATATAAAGGGTGATACCGTGATGGTGTTACAAATTCTCTAGGATGATGGAGAGAGATAAATGTATCAATTTGAAGTAAGGGTGTCTGTACAAGAAACTAAAGAGTCTAAAGTTATAAGCGAAAACCGTTCTGACACCTCTGAAAGTGGAATACATGTAGCTGTACTGTTATTGTCAAGATTTTAGGGTAGGCAACTTTCAGAGGTGGTAGTATGGACCGAAACAAGAAAAACAGTCTATTAAAAAATGGGCTCTAAAATGCGTACCTGAAGAGCTGTGAGCGCTTGATCAATAGCGGTGATGTGTTTCACAACAACGAAGATGAACAAGTTCAAATGGCTCTGAGCACTATGGGACTTAACATCTGAGGTCATCAGTCCCCTAGAACTTAGAACTACTTAAACCTAACTAACCTAAGGACGTCACACACGTCCATGCCCGAGGCAGGATTCGAACCTGCGACCGTAGCGGTCGCGCGGTTCCAGACTGAAGCGCCTAGAACTGCTCGGTCACTTTGGACGGCGATGAACAAGTGCTCATAGCTCCACAGGCATGCATTTTAGGGCCCATGTTTACTCGATTATTTTTTTCATGTTGTGGTCCATAGTACCATCTATTAAAGTAGCCTACACTACATTCTTAGCAACAACACTATCCCTAGATTTATTTCACTGTCAGCGGTATCAGAACGGTTCTAGAATGAAATTTTCACTCTGCAGCCGAGTGTGCACTGATATGAAACTTCTTGGCAGATCAAAACTGTGTGCCGGACCGAAACTCGAACTCGGGATCGTTGCCTTTCGGGGCAAGTGCTCTACCACTGAGCTACCCAAGCACGACTCACAACTCGTCCCCACAACTCCACTTCCGCCAGTACCTTCCATACTTCAAAGAAGTTCTCCTGCGAACATTGCAAGACTAACACACCTGAAAGAAAGAATACTGCGGAGACATGTCTTAGCTAGAGCCTTGGGGGTGTTTCCAGAATGAAATTTTCACTCTGCAGCGGAGTGTGTGCTGATATGAAACTTCCTGCCAGATCAGAACTGTGTGCCGGACCGAGTCTCGGACTCCGAAATTTTGCCTTTCACGGGCAAGAGTTCTACCGACAGCAAGGCCGCGAGTTCGAGTCTCGGTCCGGCACATAGTTTTGATCTGCTACGAAGTTTCGTATTAGAACGGTTTTCGCTTATAACGGCACATAGAGTTCCAGGCGCAGGCGCCTATAACATTGACGCTCTGTAGCGTCGTTGGGTGACGCTCCTGGACATGAGTTCATATGTGAACCTAATCAGCTAAGTCCCCTCTACAACCTCTAGAAGTGTGTCACATTAATTATGAAACACCTTGTAGCTGGTTGTCATTTATGTTGCTTTATACTGGGGAGCTGTGTATAAGTGTTTACATGTACTAGGTTTGTAGTCTTTGTATATGTATTGCCAAACGATAAATAAAAAGTAAATAATTCTTACAAAAAACAGAAAATTTGGTCCAAGAATAGAAAAATAATGTGCAAAAATATTTACGTTGATTGCTTCGTTAGTTAAAGAAAATCGTGAAAATCGCTTATTTTTATATACTGACTGAGGCGAATGCAGCCTCTGGTGTAATGAAATGTTAAGGTATTTGTGCGGAGTGTAGCATACTACGGAAGTGAAAGGGCGAAAAGCAATTCAGAGAAGAAGAGAAGCTTTTTTAAGACGTGGTGCTACAGAAGAATGCTGAAGGTCAAATGGGAGATTGAGTAACTAATGAGAAGGACCCAATCGAATTGGGAAAAGAAGAACCTTATGACACACCGTAACTAACAGAAGGGATCGATTGATAGGACATGTCCTGAGGCATCAAGGAATCGCCAGTTTCGTAATAGAAGGTAGTGTGGGGGGGGGGGGGGGGGGTTTGTAGAGGGGGCGAGGAGAGTAAGAATAGAGTAAGCAGCCCAGATGGATGTAGGGTGTGATATTTATGTAGCGATGAAGAGGCTTGCACAGGAAACACTAATGTGGAGAACTGTAACAAACCAGTCTTCGGACTGAAGATCACACAACAACAAGAAATTAGAAGAAAAGGGAACTTCAGTTCTGGCTTCGGCGAGTAAGTGAAGAATACAAATACGGTGAATGTTATTTTGGACTAGACAAGGGCTGAGCGCGGGCACATGGTTAGCCCGAGACGTGGTTATCTGCACGCAGACGGCGGCGCCGCTATCTCCGCTGCGGGCCGCGGCCTATCTTAATGAGACTACAGAGGAGTTGTGCTCACTCCATTATCAGCCCCTACGTGCCGCGCCGCTGTCCGAGATTAAGGAACTCTCACCGCTCACTGCGGAATTAGCTCGTCAGCTAACGCGCATTTTATGTGCCATCATTTCAGATAATTCTTATAGCCACTCTTCTTCCAGGTCATAATGAAATGCAGAAGAGTTTTTTTTCTACATCTACAACTGCATACATATTCTGCAAACCATTGTGTAGCAGAGGATACTACTGATTGTACCAGTTATTAGTGCTTTTACTCGTTTCATTCACGTATGAAGCGCGGGAAGAATGATTGCTTTAACGCCTCTGTGAGCGCTGTAGCCGGCCGCGGTGGCCGTGCGGTTCTGGCGCTGCAGTCCGGAACCGCGGGACTGCTACGGTCGCAGGTTCGAATCCTGCCTCGGGCATGGGTGTGTGTGATGTCCTTAGGTTAGTTAGGTTTAAGTAGTTCTAAGTTCTAGGGGACTTATGACCTAAGATGTTGAGTCCCATAGTGCTCAGAGCAATTTTTTTTTTTGAGCGCTGTAATTAATCTAATCAAGCCTTCGCAATCCATACGGAGCGATATGTTTGGAGTTGTAGTACGAGTGGTGTTCATTAAGCAGTGCAACACAACAGCAGGTTGTTTTTATTCGGGATTCAGATACACCATATTATTCGCCACACTTTTGGCCACAAAATCCAATTTTTATACACTACTGGCCATTAAAATTGATACACCAAGAAGAAATGCAGATGATAAACGGGTATTCATTGGACAAATATACTATACGAGAACTGGCATGTAATTAAATTTTCACGCAGTTTGGGTGCATAGATCCTGAGAAATCAGTTCCCAGAACAACCACCTCTGGCCGTAATAACGGCTTTGATGCGTCTGGACATTGAGTCAAACAGAGCTAGGATGGCGTGTGCAGGTACAGCTGCCCATGCAGCTTCAACACGATACCACAGTTCATCAAGAGTAGTGACTGGGGTATTGCGACGAGCCAGTTGCTCGGCCATCATTGTCCAGACGTTTTCAGTTGGTGAGAGATCTGGAGAATGTGCTGGCCAGGGCAGCAGTCGAACAGTTTCTGTATCCAGAAAGGCCCGTACAGGACATGCAATATGCGGTCGTGCATTATCCTGCTGAAATGTAGGGTTTCGCAGGGGATCGAATGAAGGGTAGAGCCACCGCGATGTCGCCAAACACGGATGCGACCATCACGATGCTGTAATCAGAACCTGGATTCATCCGAAATAATGACGTTTTGCCATTCGTGCAGCGAGGTTCGTCGTTGAGTACACCATCGCAGGCGCTCCTGTCTGTGATGCAGCGTCAAGGGTAACCTCAGCCACGGTCTACGATCTGATGGTCCATTCTGCTGCAAACGTCGTCGAACTGTTCGTGCATATGGTTGTTGTCTTGCAAACGTCCCCATCTGTTGACTCAGGGATCGAGACGTGGCTGCACGATCCGTTACAGCCAAGCGGATAAGATGCCTGTCATCTCGACTGCTAGTGATACGAGGCCGTTGGGATGCAGCACGGAGTTCCGTATTACACTCCTGAACCCACCTATTCCATATTCTGCTAACAGTCATTGGATCTCGACAACGCGAGCAGCAATGTCGCGACACGATAAACCACAATCGCGATAGGCTACAATCCGACTTTTATCAAAGTCGGAAACGTGATGGTACGCATTTCTCCTCCTTACACGAGGCATCACAACAACGTTTTACCAGGCAACGCCGGTCAACTGCTGTTTGTGTATGAGAAATCGGCTGGAAACTTTCCTCATGTCAGCACGTTGTAGGTGTCGCCACCGGCACCAACCTTGTGTGAATGCTCTGAAAAGCTAATCATTTGCATATCTACATCTGCATCTACATCCATACTCCGCAAGCCACCTGACGGTGTGTGGCGGAGGGTACCTTCAGTACCTCTATCGGTTCTCCCTTCTATTCCAGTCTCGTATTGTTCGTGGAAAGAAGGATTGTCGGTATGCCTCTGTGTGGGCTCTAATCTCTCTGATTTTATCCTCATGGTCTCTTCGCGAGATTACGTAGGAGGGAGCAATGTACTGCTTGACTCTTCGGTGAAGGTATGTTCTCGAAACTTTGACAAAAGCCCGTACCGAGCTACTGAGCGTCTCTCCTGCAGAGTCTTCCACTGGAGTTTATCTATCATCACCGTAACGCTTTCGCGATTACTAAATGATCCTGTAACGAAGCGCGCTGCTCTCCGTTGGATCTTCTCCATGTCTTGTATCAACCCTATCTGGTACGGATCCCACACTGCTGAGCAGTATTCAAGCAGTGGGCGAACAAGCGTACTGTAACCTACTTCCTTTGTTTTCGGATTGCATTTCCTTAGGATTCTTCCAATGAATCTCAGTCTGGCATCTGCTTTACCGACAATCAACATTATATGATCATTCCATTTTAAATCACTCCTAATGCGTACTCCCAGATAATTTATGGTATTAACTGCTTCCAGTTGCTGACCTGCTATTTTGTAGCTAAATGATAAAGGATCTATCTTTCTGTGTATTCGCAGCACATTACACTTGTCTACATTGAGATTCAATTGCCAGTCCCTGCACCATGCGTCAATTCGCTGCAGATCCTCCTGCATTTCAGTACAATTTTCCATTGTTACAACCTCTCGATACACCACAGCATCATCTGCAAAAAGCCTCAGTGAACTTCCGATGTCATCCACCAGGTCATTTATGTATATTGTGAATAGCAACGGTCCTACGAGACTCCCCTGCGGCATACCTGAAATCACTCTTACTTCGGAAGACTTCTCTCCATTGAGAATAACATGCTGCGTCCTGTTATCTAGGAACTCCTCAATCCAATCACACAATTGGTCTGATAGTCCATATGCTCTTACTTTGTTCATTAAACGACTGTGGGGAACTGTATCGAACGCCTTGCGGAAGTCAAGAAACACGGCATCTACCTGTGAACCCGTGTCTATGGCCCTCTGAGTCTCGTGGACGAATAGCGCGAGCTGGGTTTCACATGACCGTCTTTTTCGAAACCCATGCTGATTCCTACAGAGTAGATTTCTAGTCTCCAGAAAAGTCATTATACTCGAACACAACACGTGTTCCAAAATTCTACAACTGATCGACGTTAGAGATATAGGTCTATAGTTCTGCACATCTGTTCGACGTCCCTTCTTGAAAACGGGGATGACCTGTGCCCTTTTCCAATCCTTTGGAACGCTACGCTCTTCTAGAGACCTACGGTACACCGCTGCAAGAAGGGGGGCAAGTTCCTTCGCGTACTCTGTGTAAAATTGAACTGGTATCCCATCAGGTCCAGAGGCCTTTCCTCTTTTGAGCGATTTTAATTGTTTCTCTATCCCTCTGTCGTCTATTTCGATATCTACCATTTTGTCATCTGTGCGACAATCTAGAGAAGGAACTACAGTGCAATCTTCCTCTGTGAAACAACTTTGGAAAAAGACATTTAGTATTTCGGCCTTTAGTCTGTCATCCTCTGTTTCAGTACCATTTTGGTCACAGAGTGTCTGGACATTTTGTTTTGATCCACCTACCGCTTTGACATAAGACCAAAATTTCGTAGGATTTTCTGCCAAGTAAGTACATAGAACTTTACTTTAGAATTCATGGAACGCCTCTCGCATAGCCCTCCTAACACTACATTTCGCTTCGCGTAATTTTTGTTTGTCTGCAAGGTTTTGGCTATGTTTATGTTTGCTGTGAAGTTCCCTTTGCTTCCGCAGCAGTTTTCTAACTCGGTTGTTGTACCACGGTGGCTCTTTTCCATCTCTTACGATCTTGCTTGGCACATACTCATCTAACGCATAATGTACGACGGTTTTGAACTTTGTCCACTGATCCTCAACACTATCTGTACTTGAGACAAAACTTTTGTGTTGAGCCAACAGGTACTCTGAAATCTGCTTTTTGTCACTTTTTCTAAACAGAAAAATGTTCCTACCCTTTTTAATATTCCTATTTACGGCTGAAATCATCGATGCCGTAACCGCTTTATGATCGCTGATTCCCCGTTCTGCGTTAACTTTTTCAAATAGTTCGGGTCTGTTTGTCACCAGAAGGTCTAATATGTTATCGCCACGAGTCGGTTCTCTGTTTAACTGCTCAAGGTAGTTTTCAGATAAAGCACTTAAAAAAATTTCACTGGATTCTTTGTCCCTGCCACCCTTTATGAACGTTTGAGTCTCCCAGTCTATATCCGGCAAATTAAAATCTCCACCCAGAACTATAACATGGTGGGGAAATCTACTCGAAATATTTTCCAGATTATCCTTCAGGTGCTCAGCCACAACAGCTGCTGAGCCAGGAGGCCTATAGAGACATCCAATTACCATGTCTGAGCCTGCTTTAACCGTGACCTTCACCCAAATCATTTCACATTTCGGATCTCCGTCAATTTCCTTCGATACTATTGCTCTTCTTATCGCTATAAACACGCCTCCCCCTTCACTGTTCAGCCTGTCTCTGCGGTATACATTCCAATCTGAGTTTAGGATTTCATTACTGTTTACGTCTGGTTTCAGCCAACTTTCTGTCCCTAGTACTATATGGGCGTTGTGACAGTTTATTAATGAGAGCAGTTCTGGGACCTTTCTATAGACGCTCCTGCAGTTTACTATTAGCACATTAATATTGTTATTCCCTGTTGCATTTTGCCTACTCCTACCTTGCCGCGTCTCAGGAGGCGTCTTGTCGGGCCTAGGGAGGGGATTCTCTAACCTAAAAAACCCCCATGTGCACTCCACACGTACTCCGCTACCCTTGTAGCCGCTTCCGGCGTGTAGTGCACGCCTGACCTATTCAGGGGGACCCTACATTTCTCCACCCGATAGCGGAGGTCGAGAAATTTGCACCCCAGATCTCCGCAGAATCGTCTGAGTCTCTGGTTTAAGCCTTCCACTCGGCTTCCTGTCGGTTAAATTTCGCGTCTGTAGCACGTCATCTTCGTGGTGTAGCAATTTTAATGGCCAGTAGTGTACATAAACTCCGTCCAGTGCGACGGACGACGCACCCTTTCTGGGAGGGCCTGTATACCAGCATGGTACCACTCTACTGGTCGACGTCGGAGCCAACGTCTTGCTGCATCAGTAACCTCCTCATCATCCACGTACTTCTTCTTCCATTGGGACAAACAGATGGAAGTCGGGGGGTGCGAGATCTGGGCTGTAGGATGGATGAGGACGAACAGTCCAATGAAGTCTTGTCATGTTCCCTCTAGTGCGCAGATTTGTGTGAGGCCTTGCGTTGTCATGGACAAGGAGAAGTTCGTTCGCATTTTTGTGGTGACGAACACGCTGTAGCAGTTCCACACTTCAGAGATGATTGCTGCACTATGAGGGAGGACATCAAACAGCATTACATCTTCAGAGCCCAAGGAGACCGTCGCCATGACTTTACTGGCTGAGGATCCGGTTCAAATGGTTGAAATGGCTCTAAGCACTATGGGACTTAACATCTGAGGTCATCACTCCCCCTAACTAACCTAAGGACATCACACACATCCATGCCCCAGCCAGGATTCGAACCTGCGACCGAAGCAGCAGCTCGGTTCCGGATTGAAGCGCCTAGAACCGCTCGGCGACAATGGCCGGCTGAGGATCCGGCTTAATACTTTTTCTTCAGAGTCGAGGTGGTGTGGCACCACTTCATAGATTGCCGTTTTACGATCAGCCCTGTAACGCACAAACAATTCCGCAAAGGTAGCCCATCGTTGCTCTTTATGGTCTTGTGTTAGGCGGCGAGGAATCCCCCTTTGGGTACACCAAATTGTGGACGCGTGTGTCAGCACTAACAACAGAGATGTCCAGTTGTGCATCAAGGTGTTTGACTGTAATCCGTCAAACTCCTCGAATGAGAGTGTCCTTACATTCCAACACTGCCGGAGTTACAGCTGTGTGCGGCCAGCCTTCACGCCAGACATCGGACAAGTTTGCACGACCTTGCTGCGATGACGACACTCGCCTCGCCCGACGACTCATCGTGCTTTTGTTTGTTACAAGGTTTCCAGAGACATTCTGTAAACGCCTATGAATACCTGCACCAAAAGAAACTCAGTGACAGTTGTCTGCTTGGATTGCAACTCCGTTACAAACGCCAGTTCGAAGGCTACATATGGTACTGCAACCTATCAGAACTTCATGAAATTATAGGGTCTGAAGTGGTAAATACTCCATGATGTCCCACAGCAAATTCAACATTTTTTTGACCAAACTGGCCGAGAAAAAAATGTATTGAACTACTTATTAAACGAAGCTTATGTATTCCTAGGTTCATCACCGAAACTTTTACTAAGTAGGCTTTCATATATAGTTTGCATCTATCTATAAGCGACTACCAGTTTAGTTTTCTCAGCAACTCCGTGACGCTCTCGCATGGGTCAAACAAACCTGTGACCATATGTAATGCCCGTCATTGTACACCTTCTCCGTCGACTCCCCCTCCCATATGATGCCCTCCATTTATCCCTCCTATCAACTCTGATCCTCACCTCCTCCTCCCTTCCTCTGTCCTTTTCCTGGGATCCCTCTCCCCCCCCCCTTCCATCCTGTTTTTTCCCCGCCCACTCTCTCTCTGCATCCCTTCCCTCTCCCGAGTCCTTTTGCATTTCCCTCCTCTGCTTTTCCCAATTCCCTGTCGCGTCTGCCCTGCCCCCCCCCCCCTAATGAGTCCACTCCCTCCGTCGGTTTCCCCCCCCCTCTTTCGTTTTTCCTCTCCTCACCCTTTCCCCCCCCCCCCCCCTCATCTGTCCAGGTCCACCCCATCTGCCCTTGGCTGTGGTGTGTCATCTTCGTGCCGACTTTTCAGTGCAGTGTTTCCAGTGAGTGTTTAGTGTTGAGCATCTTTTCCGAAGTGTTGCGAACGGAAATCATACTGCAGCTGGTTGTGATTTTCATATCTCTTGCGAACAGAAGCCAGACTGTCGCCGTGTTTTTTAATTGTCTGTCTACTGTTTTACCTGTCTGCTTCCTGTGTATTTTATTTCACCGCCAACCGTTTGTTTTATGTTTTAACTCTCCAAAATTTTCCGCCGTTTTACCATTTAAGTCACCGTTTTATCACCTGCTTTTATTATTTCTTATTTTCTTCTTCTGCTTTAAAAATTCTGTAAGCTGAAGAGTAGCGTACTAAACTGCTGCCAGCCCGCCCCCTTCGGGGGGAATCGAAATTCAATAAAGGAAAAGTATACCTTCAGTCTCCCCTGTTAGTCTTATTTGGTATGGGCCACATACACTTCAGCAGTATTCTAGGCTGAATCGCACAGTTGTTTTGTAAGCAATCTCCTTTATAGACTGACTGCAATTCCCTACTATTCTTTCATAGAGCGGAAGTCTGCCGCGTGATTTACCTACGACAGAGCCTATGCGATCAGTCCATTTCATATCCCCGCTAATTTTCAAACCCAGATATTTGTGTGAGCTGACCGATCCCAACTGTGACTGATTCAGATTGAAGTCATAGCGTTCTACGTTTCTATCGTTTTATGAAGAGCAAGTCGGCAATCTTTGCACCACTTTTAAACTTAATCTAGAAGTGACAGAATATTTGTGCAGCTTTATTCAGACTTCACTTCATTATAGATAACTGCACAACCTGCTAAAAGTCTGAGGTTGTTAACAAACAACACGAACAGCAAGGAAGGGTTCAAATGCATTTCCCTGAGGCACATGTATGGATTCCCGGTTTAGAAGAGATCTATGCACGCCAAGAAAATTAATACAGTCCTCTGCTATGCCCACAGAAAAATAACTGGCTGCCTGAAACCAACGACAGTGAACCATTTGTGTCCACTATCAGGTATTGTTCCACCACAAATCAGAACATGGTTCCTGAGTTAAAAAGAATGGAATAAACAGATAAATGACAAGCGTCACAACCATTAACTCGTACCCAAACGGCTTAAATCTTGTCGAAGTTTTATACATGCAGTGTAAAAATGTTCAAATGTGTGTGAAATCTTATGGGACTTGAAACTTCCTAGCAGATTAAAACTGTGTGCCCGACCGAGACTCGAACTCGGGACCTTTGCCTTTCGCGGGCAAGTGCTCTACCATCTGAGCTACCGAAGCACAACTCACGCCCGCTACTCACAGCTTTACTTCTCCCAGTATCTCGTCTCCTACCTTCCAAACTTTACAGAAGCTCTCCTGCGAACCTTGGAGAGCTAGCACTCCTGAAAGAAAGGATATAGCGGAGACATGGCTTAGCCACAGCCTGGGGGATGTTTCCAGATTGAGATTTTCACTCTGCAGCGGAGTGTGCGCTGATATGAAACTTCCTGGCAGATTAAAAGTGTGTGCCTGACCGAGACTCGAACTCGGGACCTTTGTCTCCGCTATATCCTTTCTTTCAGGAGTGCTAGTTCTGCAAGGTTCGCAGGAGAGCTTCTGTAAAGTTTGGAAGGTAGGAGACGAGATACTGGCAGAAATAAAGCTGTGAGTACCGGGCGTGAGTCGTGCTTCGGTAGCTCAGATGGTAGAGCACTTGCCCGCGAAAGGCAAAGGTCCCGAGTTCGAGTCTCGGTCGGGCACACAGTTTTAATCTGCCAGGAAGTTTCATATCAGCGCACACTCCGCTGCAGAGTGAAAATCTCATTCTTATGGGACTTAACTGCTAAGGTCATCAGTCCCTAAGGTAACCCACTACTTAACCGTAATTATCCTAAGGATAACCACACACACCCATGCCCGAGGGAGGACTTGGACCTCCGCCGGGATCAGCCGCACAGTCCATGACTGCAGCGCCCTGACCGTTCGGCTAGTACCGCGCGGCCACGCAGTGTAACAATTCCAGGTGTACATAAATCACTCTGGCAACAAAAATATCCGAACGCTCTTTAAAAAATGTGAAAGTTTTGCCCTCGGATTCTCGTCTGGACTGGTGGCACTGGAGAACTTTGAATCGCTTTATATGCGAATGGGCGAACAAAGCAAGTTATGACTAAATGGGGTCACATAGGTCCTGATAAGTGTGAGTTTGGTGAAATTCGGACCATGGAGCACCTTCTGAAATGCCTGTTGGTTGTCTCGCTCAGAGTGCGGAGTCGAGAGGGTTTTATGAAATACATCGAGACTGATGCTCTACACCGAAACACCCTGTTTTTTGAGGTGTTTTAAAAATAGTAAATCTGTCTTTGTTTCAGGTTTGACTTGTATGTTGGGTGCAGCAGAACCTACAGTTGCTGCCTAATTTTTGTGGGTGTTCGGTGCGTTTTCAGCGTTTCATTGTTGACCTTCCAAGCGAAAATGGCGCCTGGTTAACAGAAGGCACAAACTGTTGTTTGGTAGGCAGAGTTAAATCCATTGCTATTGGGCAAAGACAGTTTCGTTCTGCTTACGGGAAAGTAGCATCAGACGCCAAGAGGATAAAATCATGGCTTACGTAGTTCCTGGACACGGGCAGCTTTCTTAAGTGGCACGCTGGGGGTCCGCGTATTTCTGAAGGACAAGTTGAGAGATGTCCGCCAAGCGTTTCCACGGAGATCATACAAATCAGTTCGTCAGGTTCCACGGGAACTTCACATGTCATGTGCAAGTATTCATATGGTCCTCGAAAAGCGGTTGTGTCATTATTTATACCAAATGCAGATTCTGCAGACTCTAAAGCCCGGTTACAAGCAATGTCGATTTTAAGTGTAATGTTTTCTGATAAGATCACATTCCATGTCTCTAACACTGTGATCAAGCGTGATGCCCGCATCTGGGGGTCCCAGAATCTACACAGTACAAGGGAAGAGGTATGAGATAGCCCGAAAGTGAACGTTTGTTGTGACCTCATCTACGACAAGATAATTGGACCGTTCTTTGCCGAGGAGACTGTCACAGGAAAGACGTACTTAGACATGTTGATGACGTTCGCGTTTCCCCAGGCTGTAGACTTGCAGCCAGTCCTTTGGTTTCAACAAGATGGCGCTCCACCTCACCGGTCGTTGTATGCTCGGACAGCTCTGAACTGAACATTTCCAGGTCGCTCTATCGGGCAAGAGTGACTCGGCAATTGGTCTCCATTTCGGTACTGCAGTGCAGTGCCTACACTGATTTCTAGATAAGCAAAATATGATTCCATTAGCGGTTGGACATATCACACAATTTTAATTTGATTATTTTTCCCTGTATAACAAGTACGTTTTGTTCTTATTACTAGGTGCTACTGGACAATATCGTAACACGAGAAGCTGTTCAATTTCAGTATACGGTGTTCCCAAGCAGCTCTTCCATTTCCAGTTGGATTAGTTTTCTTTCTTCAGTCCGCTTTGCCCCTGTTCTGGTAGTGACTTCATTCTCTGGCAGTACTTCCCATTTGATAAATTTCTTTCTGCATAATAATTAATTTAGAGACATCCGCTTCAGTTGTATTAATTATTTATTCAAACCACGACTGGTTTCGGGATTTTGCAATACCATCTTCAGGTATATCAAATACTATATTTGGTAACGCATAAGATGTAGTCGTGCCAGTCACTTAAAGAGCTCCAAATCTTGGTGGAAACTGTCCGCACAATATGAACACCAACCACTACTATCGTGGTTGCCGTTCATACTGTGCGGCTGTGGCATAAGACTGCAAAGAGCAACTTCATAAAATGGTGAGCATGCCCTGGGAACTACCCCAGGACGCCGCGAGACTCTTGAGAAAAACCTTCTTGATGCAACTCCACAGTATACACTAGATGTCCAAGGCGTACAACTTCGCATGAGAACATTTCAGTCACTGCTCAACAGTCAGTACTGCCCACTTCGTATGTGAAGTAAAATTTAACTGGACTGATACAGGATCCAGAAGCGACCTTTACCAGCCATGTTACATCACTTTCTCGTCACTTAAAAAAAACTGATGACACATGGTTTGAGCATTGCCGAAAAACTGACCAATCCGACAATTGTAAGAGAAAATGTAACCTAACAGTCTTCCAACAGAAAATATTTGGGAGGCATGTTACGGCTAATGAGATTTTTAGAATAACGTAAATGAAAGAAAATTACCTGTAAACCATGTGTTGTAGTTATGTAAATAACAGAAACAAAGTACTTCTCAGGAACACTGAAAAATTCGGTCCCACATACAGATGAAAATAAAAATAAGTTAATTTATTCCCTACTTTGACAATAGAGACTTCATATGACAGGGATACTGACAAACGACTTAAGATCAAAAAAATTGTCTGTGCAACTGCACAGTTCTTTGAGTTACGTACATATCATTGGGAAAGCATATTTCTCTGTCATGTATATGTTAATATGATAAACACAAAAGCATCTGCATGAAATTAAAAAGATGTAAACAAATATCCATATCTAAACAAAATTCACTCTGTGCATGCACAACTTTTGCAAAACTTAATCACAACATGACAACAGGAACTTGTTTGTTCTCTATTTACTGAAAGTAACTGGGTGAGATACCATCATAATGGCAAACAGTAAAACTTACATCTAAAATTTATGCATTGATTAATGGAGAAGGTGTTTGCCAAAAAAAGTACAACTATGTAAGAGTATAACAACAAATTGTTTAGCAGATTTTAACTGTGTGAAAAATGACAAAGAAGTTTGTGCAAGAAAAAACTAACAACTGAGTATACAAGTTTGTCAAAATAAGTTAATTGTTTAAGTAAAATCATATGCCAGCATAATGGAGAACTAAAATGGCTTATATTTAAAGATTTAACTCTACTCTTTGCCACAAGTTGGAGATGGGAATATACTAGACATGACCTACACCTGAGCAGCAGAGGGAACAGTAGGTTGGCCGAGAATCTTGCAGATAATACCGTATATAGGGGGCCACCATCACACATAGCAAGTTCCCTGCGGTTACTGGTGTCAGAGGGGCACCTTTTTTAGGTTAGAATCAGGATTCAAAAATGGTTCAAATGCCTCTAAGCCCTATGGGAGTTACGGTCGGAGGTCATCAGTCCCCTAGACTTAGAACTACTTAAACATAACTAACCTAAGGACATCACACACATCCATGCCCGAGGCAGGATTCGAACCTACGACCGTAGCAGCAGCGCGGTTCCGGACTGAAGCGTCTACAACCGCTCGGCCACATCGGACGGCTGAATCAGGATTCTGGCACCCTGTTTCGAAAGAGGTGAAAATAACAGAAGAGCTCCACAAAATGCTAAATTATGCACAGAAAAGTAAGGTTGGTTTATTTCATCAAACTGTTAGTGGATTGAGTAGTAAGATAGAAGTGCTTCTTGCCTGTCTGGAAAATTTAGAGTTCTGAAAATATAGACATCCCGTGCCTGTCTAAGCACCACACAACTACAGGGTTAAGTAAGTTACATATAAGATACTGTACTATTGTAGTTTACCGATGCAGAAATAACAAAGGAAACGGAGGAGCTGCTACATACATTGCGAAAGAACACAAGTTCAAAAGCAGATTTTATAGTGATCAGTACATAGATGTGTGTGCTTGTGAATTAATGCTGAAAAATAGTTCACTTTTGGCTGTAATTGTATATAGACCACCACTGCGAAATTTTGTACTTTTTATGAGGAATATGGATTCCTTACTGTGCTATCTGTCAAGCAGCAGCAAGCAGTTAATAGTCTGTGGTGACTTCAATGTAGATTTTCTGTAGGATTCTGATAGGGGAAATGATCTGGAAACCTTATTTGAATACTACAATTTGATATCAGCAATTAACTTTCCAACACAGGCGGATAAAGACAGTAGGATCCAAATGGATAATGTTCTCTTTGATGGAGCTCACAGTAAGAAAATATCTGTTTACCGCATAACAAATGGTTTCTCTGATCATGATGCGTAGTTAGGACAAATAACATAGCACCTTACAGTATGGATACTCCTCAGTCGAAATCAGTTAGAATAATTAATGACTCCAGGACAAATATTTTAAGGAATAGTTTACAGGAGATGAAATGGGATGTAATTCATAATGAACCAAATGCTAACATAAAATTTAATCTATTCCATGATAAATCCATATCATTATCTGAAAACAGCTGTCTGCATAGGCTAATCAAAATGGGCACTAAACAGAAAGGTAAAAAAACATGAATCACTACAATGATTAAAGTATCCTGTGAAAGGAAAAGGGACATGTATCTTTGGCAAGAACAAATGGTGATCCTGCAGTAGTTGCATACTTACAGAACTGAGTGGAAGGACTATAAATGATAAGCCGCACGTAGCAAAGATATTTCATGATAATTTCTTAAATATAGTAGAGCAAATAGAGGGAAACAGTTCAAGAGCAAAATCACAGTAGTATGTTGAAAATGTATCTTTCATAAAATTCAGTCATATGAGTGTATCACTAACTTCTCCTTCTGAAATTAAGAAAATTACACATTCTCTCAAAAATAAAAGCTCATCTGGTTTTGATGATGTTTCCAACAGAGTATTGAAAATTTGTCCCCATGTAATAAGCCCAGACTTATCTGAAGTATGTTATGCATTTTTCCAGAGAGATTTAAGTATGCCACTGTTAAACCCCTCTTTAAGAGAGGTGATTAGAGAAATTTTAATAACTACCGATCCGTTTCATTACTGACGTCTTTCTCCAAAATTTTTAGAAGGTGGTGTATTCTAGAACAGTATCTCACCTTAGCAACAATAGTATCGTTTGCATATCACAGTTGCGGTTTAAGAAGGGTTGCCCTACTGAAAACGCCATTTACAAGTTCACTTACCAGATTTTACAAGCATTACATAATAAAGTAGCGTTGTTTGGTATTTTCTGCAACCTCTCTAAGGCATTTGACTGTTTGAATCACAGTATTCTTCAAGATAAATTGATTTTTTATGGGACTGGTGGTATAGCCAACTAATGGATAATGGCGTATCTAAGCAAAATAATGCTGAAAGTTTTACTTAGTAATTCAAGAAATATAGTCTAGAGATGTAATCATATATGGGGTTCTGTAAGGTTCAATCTTAGGTCCACTACTGTTCCTCATATATGTATACAGTCTTCCATCTAGTATACAACATGCAGAATTAATTCTCTTTGCATATGACACTTGTACTGTAATCAATCCAAGCATATGTGCAGAAGCTGAAAAAATGGCAAACAAACTTCTTACAAGTATCACTGACTGGTTTTCTACGAATGGTCTCACGTTTAATTTTAAAAAGACACAACATATTCAGTTCTGAACATTTAAATGTACTACACCAATGATAAGTGCAACGCATGGTGAGGAAATAATAAGTAGCTTCAGTATTTTCACTTTGACTGACGAAATGCAGCTGCGATTTAAACTGGCGATTTATCTGGTAATAAATAAGCAACCAGTCGCTTTTTCAGTATTTTTGGATTCGAATTATTCTACCGGAATAAATCTAACAAAAAAGTTAAGAAAAGCGACTGGTTGCATATTTATTACCAGATAAATAGCCAATAATAAGTATGGTGGACACTTCAAAATTATTAGGGATCCATATCGATGAGAATTTAAACTGGAAAAACACACTTTTGGAACTCCTAAAACAACTTAGTTCAGCCACATTTGTGCTTAGAATCGTTGCAAACCCTGGGGAGAGACAAATCAACAAGACGACATATTTTGCATGTTTTCCTTCAATAATGTCATTGGGAATAATGTTCTGGAGTAACTCATCTTCAAAAATGACAATCTTCATTGCACAAAAGCGTTCTGTAAGAACAATGTGTGGTGCTCACCTTCGATCATCTCGCAGACATCTGTTTAAGGCGTTGGGTATTCTGACTACTGCTACATGATATGTTTATTCCCCCATAAAGTTTCTTGTAAATAATCCACAACAGCTCAAAAGAAGCAATGAGATACGTAAAGACAATACCAGACGGAAAACTAACATTCATTACTCCGCATTAAGGTTGTCTTCAGCACAAAAAAGGGGTGCACTATGTTGCAACAAAAAATATTAATCACTTACCCAGAGATATAAAATGTCTGACAGAAAGCAAAATAAAATTTGATAACGAACTGAGAAAATTTCTCCTTGACAACTCCTTCTATTCCATGGAAAAATTCCTACTTTTGTAATGTGTAAAAGGAGGTGGGTAGAAATTACTAACTCACATCTGTATCTTTTTTCTTATGTTTATAAATAAAATAAAAAAGAACATTAGATATGTTCATAATGTAACTGTACGTATAAATTAATTTGTGATGTGCCGGTGAATGTAAAATGACTCGTTCTACATCTTTCTACATCTATATCTACATCTACATTTATACTCCATAAGCCACCCATCGGCGTGTGGCGGAGGGCACTTTACGTGCCATTGTCATTACCTCCCTGTCCTGTTCCAGTCACGTATGGTTCGCGAGAAGAACGACTGCCGGAAAGCCTCCGCGCTCGAATCTCTCTAATTTTACATTCGTGATCTTTTCGGGAGGTATAAGTAGGGGGAAGCAATATATTCGATACCTCATCCAGAAACGCACCCTCTCGAAACCTGGACAGCAAGCTACACGGCGATGTAGAATTTTGGAACACGTATTGTGTTCGAGCATAATGACCTTTCTGGAGACTAGAAATCTACTCTGTAGGAATCAGCATGGGTTTCGAAAAAGACGGTCATGTGAAACCCAGCTCGCGCTATTCGTCCACGAGACTCAGAGGGCCATAGACACGGGTTCACAGGCAGATGCCGTGTTTCTTGACTTCCGCAAGGCGTTCGATACAGTTCCCCACAGTCGTTTAATGAACAAAGTAAGAGAATATGCACTATCAGACCAATTGTGTGATTGGATTGAGGAGTTCCTAGATAACAGGACGCAGCATGTCATTCTCAATGGAGAGAAGTCTTCCGAAGTAAGAGTGATTTCAGTTGTGCCGCAGGCGAGTGTCATAGGACCGTTGCTATTCACAATGTACATAAATGACCTGGTGGATGACATCGGAAGTTCACTGAGGCTTTTTGCAGATGATGCTGTGGTGTATCGAGAGGTTGTAACAATGGAAAATTGTACTGAAATGCAGGAGGATCTGCAGCGAATTGACGCATGGTGCAGGGAATGGCAATTGAATCTCAATGTAGACAAGTGTCATGTGCTGCGAATACACAGAAAGATAGATCCTTTATCATTTAGCTACAAAATAGCAGGTCAGCAACTGGAAGCAGTTAATACCATAAATTATCTGGGAGTACGCATTAGGAGTGATTTAAAATGGAATGATCATACACTCCTGGAAATTGAAATAAGAACACCGTGAATTCATTGTCCCAGGAAGGGGAAACTTTATTGACACATTCCTGGGGTCAGATACATCACATGATCACACTGACAGAACCACAGGCACATAGACACAGGCAACAGAGCATGCACAATGTCGGCACTAGTACAGTGCATATCCACCTTTCGCAGCAATGCAGGCTGCTATTCTCCCATGGAGACGATCGTAGAGATGCTGGATGTAGTCCTGTGGAACGGCTTGCCATGCCATTTCCACCTGGCGCCTCAGTTGGACCAGCGTTCGTGCTGGACATGCAGACCGCGTGAGACGACTCTTCATCCAGTCCCAAACATGCTCAATGGGGGACAGATCCGGAGATCTTGCTTGCCAGGGTAGTTGACTTACACCTTCTAGAGCACGTTGGGTGGCACGGGATACATGCGGACGTGCATTGTCCTGTTGGAACAGCAAGTTCCCTTGCCGGTCTAGGAATGGTAGAACGATGGGTTCGATGACGGTTTGGATGTACCGTGCACTATTCAGTGTCCCCTCGACGATCACCAGTGGTGTACGGCCAGTGTAGGAGATCGCTCCCCACACCATGATGCCGGGTGTTGGCCCTGTGTGCCTCGGTCGTATGCAGTCCTGATTGTGGCGCTCACCTGCACGGCGCCAAACACGCATACGACCATCATTGGCACCAAGGCAGAAGCGACTCTCATCGCTGAAGACGACACGTCTCCATTCGTCCCTCCATTCACGCCTGTCGCGACACCACTGGAGGCGGGCTGCACGATGTTGGGGCGTGAGCGGAAGACGGCCTAACGGTGTGCGGGACCGTAGCCCAGCTTCATGGAGACGGTTGCGAATGGTCCTCGCCGATACCCCAGGAGC